>NW_027328034.1:0-76364 GCF_047675955.1 Chlorocebus sabaeus | reverse complement strand
AAAGCTTCTTTCCAGTTTTGAACGGAAGATATTTCCTTTTTCACCATAGGCCTCTATGGGCTTCCAAATATCCCTTTGCCAATTCCACAAGAACAGCCTTAGCGAAAGGCTTCTTGAAGGGAAAGATGTAACTCTGTGAGATGAATTCACAGAACACAGAGCAGTTTCTCAGAAAGCTTCTTTCCAGTTTTGAACGGAAGATATTTACTTTTTCACCATAGCCCTCTAGGGGTTCCAAATATCCCTTTGCCAATTCCACAAGAACAGCCTTAGCGAAAGGCTTCTTGAAGGGAAAGATGTAACTCTGTGAGATGAATTAACAGAACACAGAGCAGTTTCTCAGAAAGCTTCTTTCCAGTTTTGAACGGAAGATATTTCCTTTTTCACCATAGGCCTCTATGGGCTTCCAAATATCCCTTTGCCAATTCCACAAGAACAGCCTTAGCGAAAGGCTTCTTGAAGGGAAAGATGTAACTCTGTGAGATGAATTCACAGAACACAGAGCAGTTTCTTAGAAAGATTCTTTCCAATTTTGAACGGAAGATATTTCCTTTTTCACCATAGCCCTCTATGGGCTTCCAAATATCCCTTTGCCAACTCCACAACAACAGCCTTAGCGAAAGGCTTCTTGAAGGGAAAAATGTAACTCTGTGAGATGAATTCACAGAACACAGAGCAGTTTCTCAGAAAGCTTCTTTCCAGTTTTGAGCGGAAGATATTTCGTTTTTCACCATAGCCCTCTATGGGCTTCCAAATATCCCTTTGCCAATTCCACAAGAACAGCCTTAGCGAAAGGCTTCTTGAAGGGAAAGATGTGACTCTGTGAGATGAATTCACAGAACACAGAGCAGTTTCTCAGAAAGCTTCTTTCCAGTTTTGAACGGAAGATATTTCCTTTTTCACCATAGGCCTCTATGGGCTTCCAAATATCCCTTTGCCAATTCCACAAGAACAGCCTTAGCGAAAGGCTTCTTGAAGGGAAAGATGTAACTCTGTGAGATGAATTCACAGAACACAGAGCAGTTTCTCAGAAAGCTTCTTTCCAGTTTTGAACGGAAGATATTTCCTTTTTCACCATAGCCCTCTATGGGCTTCCAAATATCCCTTTGCCAATTCCACAAGAACAGCCTTAGCGAAAGGATTCTTGAAGGGAAAGATGTAACTCTGTGAGATGAATTCACAGAACACAGAGCAGTTTCTCAGAAAGCTTCTTTCCAGTTTTGAACGGAAGATATTTCCTTTTTCACAATAGCCCTCTATGGGCTTCTAAATATCCCTTTGCCAATTCCACAAGAACAGCCTTAGCGAAAGGCTTCTTGAAGGGAAAGATGTAACTCTGTGAGATGAATTAACAGAACACAGAGCAGTTTCTCAGAAAGCTTCTTTCCAGTTTTGAACGGAAGATAATTCCTTTTTCACCATAGCCCTCTATGGGCTTCCAAATATCCCTTTGCCAGTTCCACAAGAACAGCCTTAGCGAAAGGCTTCTTGAAGGGAAAGATGTAACTCTGTGAGATGAATTCACAGAACACAGAGCAGTTTCTCAGAAAGCTTCTTTCCAGTTATGAACGGAAGATATTTCCTTTTTCACCATAGGCCTCTATGGCCTTCCAAATATCCCTTTGCCAATTCCACAAGAACAGCCTTAGCGAAAGGCTTCTTGAAGGGAACGATGTAACTCTGTGAGATGAATTCACAGAACACAGAGCAGTTTCTCAGAAAGCTTCTTTCCAGTTTTGAACGGAAGATATTTCCTTTTTCACCATAGGCCTCTATGGGCTTCCAAATATCCCTTTGCCAATTCCACAAGAACAGCCTTAGCGAAAGGCTTCTTGAAGGGAAAGATGTAACTCTGTGAGATGAATTAACAGAACACAGAGCAGTTTCTCAGAAAGCTTCTTTCCAGTTTTGAACGGAAGATATTTCCTTTTTCACCATAGCCCACTATGGGCTTCCAAATATCCCTTTGCCAATTCCACAAGAACAGCCTTAGCGAAAGGGTTCTTGAAGGGAAAGATGTAACTCTATGAGATGAATTAACAGAACACAGAGCAGTTTCTCAGAGAGCTTCTTTCCAGTTTTGAACGGAAGATATTTCCTTTTTCACCATAGCCCTCTATGGGCTTCCAAATATCCCTTTGCCAATTCCACAAGAACAGCCTTAGCGAAAGGCTTCTTGAAGGGAAAGATGTAACTCTGTGAGATGAATTCACAGAACACAGAGCAGTTTCTCAGAAAGATTCTTTCCAATTTTAAAAGGAAGATATTTCCTTTTTCACCATAGCCCTCTATGGGCTTCCAAATATCCCTTTGCCAATTCCACAACA
Source organism: Chlorocebus sabaeus (assembly GCF_047675955.1). Classification (NCBI taxonomy): domain Eukaryota; kingdom Metazoa; phylum Chordata; class Mammalia; order Primates; family Cercopithecidae; genus Chlorocebus; species Chlorocebus sabaeus. The sequence continues at coordinate 74,037 of NW_027328034.1, read as the reverse complement.
ACAGCCTTAGCGAAAGGCTTCTTGAAGGGAAAGATGTAACTCTGTGAGATGAATTCACAGAACACAGAGCAGTTTCTCAGAAAGCTTCTTTCCAGTTTTGAACGGAAGATATTTCCTTTTTCACGATAGCCCTCTATGGGCTTCCAAATATCCCTTTGCCAATTCCACAAGAACAGCCTTAGCGAAAGGTTTCTTGAAGGGAAAGATATAACTCTGTGAGATGAATTCACAGAACACAGAGCAGTTTCTCAGAAAGCTTCTTTCCAGTTTTGAACGGAAGATATTTCCTTTTTCACCATAGGCCTCTATGGGCTTCCAAATATCCCTTTGCCAATTCCACAAGAACAGCCTTAGCGAAAGGCTTCTTGAAGGGAAAGATGTAACTCTGTGAGATGAATTCACAGAACACAGAGCAGTTTCTCAGAAAGCTTCTTTCCAGTTTTGAACGGAAGATATTTCCTTTTTCACCATAGGCCTCTATGGGCTTCCAAATATCCCTTTGCCAATTCCACAAGAACAGCCTTAGCGAAAGGCTTCTTGAAGGGAAAGATGTAACTCTGTGAGATGAATTAACAGAACACAGAGCAGTTTCTCAGAAAGCTTCTTTCCAGTTTTGAACGGAAGATAATTCCTTATTCACCATAGCCCTCTATGGGCTTCCAAATATCCCTTTGCCAGTTCCACAAGAACAGCCTTAGCGAAAGGCTTCTTGAAGGGAAAGATGTAACTCTGTGAGATGAATTCACAGAACACAGAGCAGTTTCTCAGAAAGCTTCTTTCCAGTTTTGAACGGAAGATATTTCCTTTTTCACCATAGGCCTCTATGGGCTTCCAAATATCCCTTTGCCAATTCCACAAGAACAGCCTTAGCGAAAGGCTTCTTGAAGGGAAAGATGTAACTCTGTGAGATGAATTCACAGAACACAGAGCAGTTTCTCAGAAAGCTTCTTTCCAGTTTTGAACGGAAGATATTTCCTTTTTCACCATAGGCCTCTATGGGCTTCCAAATATCCCTTTGCCAATTCCACAAGAACAGCCTTAGCGAAAGGCTTCTTGAAGGGAAAGATGTAACTCTGTGAGATGAATTCACAGAACACAGAGCAGTTTCTCGGAAAGCTTCTTTCCAGTTTTGAACGGAAGATATTTCCTTTTTCACCATAGGCCTCTTTGGGCTTCCAAATATCCCTTTGCCAATTCCACAAGAACAGCCTTAGCGAAAGGATTCTTGAAGGGAAAGATGTAACTCTGTGAGATGAATTCAGAGAACACAGAGCAGTTTCTCAGAAAGCTTCTTTCCAGTTTTGAACGGAAGATATTTCCTTTTTCACCATAGCCCTCTATGGGCTTCCAAATATCCCTTTGCCAATTCCACAAGAACAGCCTTAGCGAAAGGCTTTTTGAAGGGAAAGATGTAACTCTGTGAGATGAATTCACAGAACACAGAGCAGTTTCCCAGAAAGCTTCTTTCCAGTTTTGAACGGAAGATATTTCCTTTTTCACCATAGCCCTCTATGGGCTTCCAAATATCCCTTTGCCAATTCCACAAGAACAGCCTTAGCGAAAGGCTTCTTGAAGGGAAAGATGTAACTCTGTGAGATGAATTAACAGAACACAGAGCAGTTTCTCAGAAAGCTTCTTTCCAGTTTTGAACGGAAGATATTTCCTTTTTCACCATAGGCCTCTAAGGGCTTCCAAATATCCCTTTGCCAATTCCACAAGAACAGCCTTAGCGAAAGGCTTCTTGAAGGGAAAGATGTAACTCTGAGAGATGAATTCACAGAACACAGAGCAGTTTCTCAGAAAGCTTCTTTCCAGTTTTGAACGGAAGATATTTCCTTTTTCACCATAGGCCTCTATGGGCTTCCAAATATCCCTTTGCCAATTCCACAAGAACAGCCTTAGCGAAAGGCTTCTTGAAGGGAAAGATGTAACTCTGTGAGATGAATTCACAGAACACAGAGCAGTTTCTCAGAAAGCTTCTTTCCAGTTTTGAACGTAAGATATTTCCTTTTTCACCATAGGCCTCTATGGGCTTCCAAATATCCCTTTGCCAATTCCACAAGAACAGCCTTAGCGAAAGGCTTCTTGAAGGGAAAGATGTAACTCTGTGAGATGAATTAACAGAACACAGAGCAGTTTCTCAGAAAGCTTCTTTCCAGTTTTGAACGGAAGATATTTCCTTTTTCACCATAGCCCTCTATGGGCTTCCAAATATCCCTTTGCCAGTTCCACAAGAACAGCCTTAGCGAAAGGCTTCTTGAAGGGAAAGATGTAACTCTGTGAGATGAATTCACAGAACACAGAGCAGTTTCTCAGAAAGCTTCTTTCCAGTTATGAACGGAAGATATTTCCTTTTTCACCATAGGCCTCTATGGGCTTCCAAATATCCCTTTGCCAATTCCACAAGAACAGCCTTAGCGAAAGGCTTCTTGAAGGGAAAGATGTACCTCTGTGAGATGAATTCACAGAACACAGAGCAGTTTCTCGGAAAGCTTCTTTCCAGTTTTGAACGGAAGATATTTCCTTTTTCACCATAGGCCTCTATGGGCTTCCAAATATCCCTTTGCCAATTCCACAAGAACAGCCTTAGCGAAAGGCTTCTTGAAGGGAAAGATTTAACTCTGTGAGATGATTTCACAGAACACAGAGCAGTTTCTCGGAAAGCTTCTTTCCAGTTTTGAACGGAAGATATTTCCTTTTTCACCATAGGCCTCTATGGGCTTCCAAATATCCCTTTGCCAATTCCACAAGAACAGCCTTAGCGAAAGGCTTCTTGAAGGGAAAGATGTAACTCTGTGAGATGAATTAACAGAACACAGAGCAGGTTCTCAGAAAGCTTCTTTCCAGTTTTGAACGGAAGATATTTCCTTTTTCACCATAGCCCTCTATGGGCTTCCAAATATCCCTTTGCCAATTCCACAAGAACAGCCTTAGCGAAAGGCTTCTTGAAGGGAAAGATGTAACTCTATGAGATGAATTAACAGAACACAGAGCAGTTTCTCAGAGAGCTTCTTTCCAGTTTTGAACGGAAGATATTTCCTTTTTCACCATAGCCCTCTATGGGCTTCCAAATATCCCTTTGCCAATTCCACAAGAACAGCCTTAGCGAAAGGCTTCTTGAAGGGAAAGATGTAACTCTGTGAGATGAATTCACAGAACACAGAGCAGTTTCTCAGAAAGATTCTTTCCAATTTTAAAAGGAAGATATTTCCTTTTTCACCATAGCCCTCTATGGGCTTCCAAATATCCCTTTGCCAGTTCCACAAGAACAGCCTTAGCGAAAGGCTTCTTGAAGGGAAAGATGTAACTCTGTGAGATGAATTCACAGAACACAGAGCAGTTTCTCAGAAAGCTTCTTTCCAGTTATGAACGGAAGATATTTCCTTTTTCACCATAGGCCTCTATGGGCTTCCAAATATCCCTTTGCCAATTCCACAAGAACAGCCTTAGCGAAAGGCTTCTTGAAGGGAAAGATGTACCTCTGTGAGATGAATTCACAGAACACAGAGCAGTTTCTCGGAAAGCTTCTTTCCAGTTTTGAACGGAAGATATTTCCTTTTTCACCATAGGCCTCTATGGGCTTCCAAATATCCCTTTGCCAATTCCACAAGAACAGCCTTAGCGAAAGGCTTCTTGAAGGGAAAGATTTAACTCTGTGAGATGATTTCACAGAACACAGAGCAGTTTCTCGGAAAGCTTCTTTCCAGTTTTGAACGGAAGATATTTCCTTTTTCACCATAGGCCTCTATGGGCTTCCAAATATCCCTTTGCCAATTCCACAAGAACAGCCTTAGCGAAAGGCTTCTTGAAGGGAAAGATGTAACTCTGTGAGATGAATTAACAGAACACAGAGCAGGTTCTCAGAAAGCTTCTTTCCAGTTTTGAACGGAAGATATTTCCTTTTTCACCATAGCCCTCTATGGGCTTCCAAATATCCCTTTGCCAATTCCACAAGAACAGCCTTAGCGAAAGGCTTCTTGAAGGGAAAGATGTAACTCTATGAGATGAATTAACAGAACACAGAGCAGTTTCTCAGAGAGCTTCTTTCCAGTTTTGAACGGAAGATATTTCCTTTTTCACCATAGCCCTCTATGGGCTTCCAAATATCCCTTTGCCAATTCCACAAGAACAGCCTTAGCGAAAGGCTTCTTGAAGGGAAAGATGTAACTCTGTGAGATGAATTCACAGAACACAGAGCAGTTTCTCAGAAAGATTCTTTCCAATTTTAAAAGGAAGATATTTCCTTTTTCACCATAGCCCTCTATGGGCTTCCAAATATCCCTTTGCCAATTCCACAACAACAGCCTTAGCGAAAGGCTTCTTGAAGGGAAAGATGTAACTCTGTGAGATGAATTCACAGAACACAGAGCAGTTTCTCAGAAAGCTTCTTTCCAGTTTTGAACGGAAGATATTTCCTTTTTCACGATAGCCCTCTATGGGCTTCCAAATATCCCTTTGCCAATTCCACAAGAACAGCCTTAGCGAAAGGTTTCTTGAAGGGAAAGATGTAACTCTTTGAGATGAATTCACAGAACACAGAGCAGTTTCTCAGAAAGCTTCTTTCCAGTTTTGAACGGAAGATATTTCCTTTTTCACCATAGGCCTCTATGGGCTTCCAAATATCCCTTTGCCAATTCCACAAGAACAGCCTTAGCGAAAGGCTTCTTGAAGGGAAAGATGTAACTCTGTGAGATGAATTCACAGAACACAGAGCAGTTTCTCAGAAAGCTTCTTTCCAGTTTTGAACGGAAGATATTTCCTTTTTCACCATAGGCCTCTATGGGCTTCCAAATATCCCTTTGCCAATTCCACAAGAACAGCCTTAGCGAAAGGCTTCTTGAAGGGAAAGATGTAACTCTGTGAGATGAATTCACAGAACACAGAGCAGTTTCTCAGAAAGCTTCTTTCCAGTTTTGAACGGAAGATATTTCCTTTTTCACCATAGCCCTCTATGGGCTTCCAAATATCCCTTTGCCAATTCCACAAGAACAGCCTTAGCGAAAGGCTTTTTGAAGGGAAAGATGTAACTCTGTGAGATGAATTCACAGAACACAGAGCAGTTTCTGAGAAAGCTTCTTTCCAGTTTTGAACGGAAGATATTTCCTTTTTCACCATAGCCCTCTATGGGCTTCCAAATATCCCTTTGCCAATTCCACAAGAACAGCCTTAGCGAAAGGCTTCTTGAGGGGAAAGATGTAACTCTGTGAGATGAATTCACAGAACACAGAGCAGTTTCTCAGAAAGCTTCTTTCCAGTTTTGAACGGAAGATATTTCCTTTTTCACCATAGGCCTCTATGGGCTTCCAAATATCCCTTTGCCAATTCCACAAGAACAGCCTTAGCGAAAGGCTTCTTGAAGGGAAAGATGTAACTCTGTGAGATGAATTAACAGAACACAGAGCAGTTTCTCAGAAAGCTTCTTTCCAGTTTTGAACGGAAGATATTTCCTTTTTCACCATAGCCCTCTATGGGCTTCCAAATATCCCTTTGCCAATTCCACAAGAACAGCCTTAGCGAAAGGCATCTTGAAGGGAAAGATGTAACTCTGTGAGATGAATTAACAGAACACAGAGCAGTTTCTCAGAAAGCTTCTTTCCAGTTTTGAACGGAAGATAATTCCTTTTTCACCATAGCCCTCTATGGGCTTCCAAATATCCCTTTGCCAGTTCCACAAGAACAGCCTTAGCGAAAGGCTTCTTGAAGGGAAAGATGTAACTCTGTGAGATGAATTCACAGAACACAGAGCAGTTTCTCAGAAAGCTTCTTTCCAGTTTTGAACGGAAGATATTTCCTTTTTCACCATAGGCCTCTATGGGCTTCCAAATATCCCTTTGCCAATTCCACAAGAACAGCCTTAGCGAAAGGCTTCTTGAAGGGAAAGATGTAACTCTGTGAGATGAATTCACAGAACACAGAGCAGTTTCTCGGAAAGCTTCTTTCCAGTTTTGAACGGAAGATATTTCCTTTTTCACCATAGGCCTCTATGGGCTTCCAAATATCCCTTTGCCAATTCCACAAGAACAGCCTTAGCGAAAGGATTCTTGAAGGGAAAGATGTAACTCTGTGAGATGAATTCAGAGAACACAGAGCAGTTTCTCAGAAAGCTTCTTTCCAGTTTTGAACGGAAGATATTTCCTTTTTCACCATAGCCCTCTATGGGCTTCCAAATATCCCTTTGCCAATTCCACAAGAACAGCCTTAGCGAAAGGCTTTTTGAAGGGAAAGATGTAACTCTGTGAGATGAATTCACAGAACACAGAGCAGTTTCTCAGAAAGCTTCTTTCCAGTTTTGAACGGAAGATATTTCCTTTTTCACCATAGCCCTCTATGGGCTTCCAAATATCCCTTTCCCAATTCCACAAGAACAGCCATAGCGAAAGGCTTCTTGAAGGGAAAGATGTAACTCTGTGAGATGAATTAACAGAACACAGAGCAGTTTCTCAGAAAGCTTCTTTCCAGTTTTGAACGGAAGATATTTCCTTTTTCACCATAGCCCTCTATGGCCTTCCAAATATCCCTTTGCCAATTGCACAAGAACAGCCTTAGCGAAAGGTTTCTTGAAGGGAAAGATGTAACTCTGTGAGATGAATTCACAGAACACAGAGCAGTTTCTCAGAAAGCTTCTTTCCAGTTTTGAACGGAAGATATTTCCTTTTTCACCATAGGCCTCTATGGGCTTCCAAATATCCCTTTGCCAATTCCACAAGAACAGCCTTAGCGAAAGGCTTCTTGAGGGGAAAGATGTAACTCTGTGAGATGAATTAACAGAACACAGAGCAGTTTCTCAGAAAGCTTCTTTCCAGTTTTGAACGGAAGATATTTCCTTTTTCACCATAGCCCTCTATGGGCTTCCAAATATCCCTTTGCCAATTCCACAAGAACAGCCTTAGCGAAAGGCTTCTTGAAGGGAAAGATGTAACTCTGTGAGATGAATTCACAGAACACAGAGCAGTTTCTCAGAAAGCTTCTTTACAGTTTTGAACGGAAGATATTTCCTTTTTCACCATAGCCGTCTATGGGCTTCCAAATATCCCTTTGCCAATTCCACAAGAACAGCCTTAGCGGAAGGCTTCTTGAAGGGAAAGATGTAACACTGTGAGATGAATTGACAGAACACAGAGCAGTTTCTCAGAAAGCTTCTTTCCAGTTTTGAACGGAAGATATTTCCTTTTTCACCATAGCCCTCTATGGGCTTCCAAATATCCCTTTGCCAATTCCACAAGAACAGCCTTAGCGAAAGGCTTTTTGAAGGGAAAGATGTAACTCTGTGAGATGAATTCACAGAACACAGAGCAGTTTCTGAGAAAGCTTCTTTCCAGTTTTGAACGGAAGATATTTCCTTTTTCACCATAGCCCTCTATGGGCTTCCAAATATCCCTTTGCCAATTCCAAAAGAACAGCCTTAGCGAAAGGCTTCTTGAGGGGAAAGATGTAACTCTGTGAGATGAATTCACAGAACACAGAGCAGTTTCTCAGAAAGCTTCTTTCCAGTTTTGAACGGAAGATATTTCCTTTTTCACCATAGGCCTCTATGCGCTTCCAAATATCCCTTTGCCAATTCCACAAGAACAGCCTTAGCGAAAGGCTTCTTGAAGGGAAAGATGTAACTCTGTGAGATGAATTAACAGAACACAGAGCAGTTTCTCAGAAAGCTTCTTTCCAGTTTTGAACGGAAGATATTTCCTTTTTCACCATAGCCCTCTATGGGCTTCCAAATATCCCTTTGCCAATTCCACAAGAACAGCCTTAGCGAAAGGCTTCTTGAAGGGAAAGATGTAACTCTGTGAGATGAATTAATAGAACACAGAGCAGTTTCTCAGAAAGCTTCTTTCCAGTTTTGAACGGAAGATAATTCCTTTTTCACCATAGCCCTCTATGGGCTTCCAAATATCCCTTTGCCAGTTCCACAAGAACAGCCTTAGCGAAAGGCTTCTTGAAGGGAAAGATGTAACTCTGTGAGATGAATTCACAGAACACAGAGCAGTTTCTCAGAAAGCTTCTTTCCAGTTATGAACGGAAGATATTTCCTTTTTCACCATAGGCCTCTATGGGCTTCCAAATATCCCTTTGCCAATTCCACAAGAACAGCCTTAGCGAAAGGCTTCTTGAAGGGAAAGATGTAACTCTGTGAGATGAATTCACAGAACACAGAGCAGTTTCTCGGAAAGCTTCTTTCCAGTTTTGAACGGAAGATATTTCCTTTTTCACCATAGGCCTCTATGTTCTTCCAAATATCCCTTTGCCAATTCCACAAGAACAGCCTTAGCGAAAGGATTCTTGAAGGGAAAGATGTAACTCTGTGAGATGAATTCACAGAACACAGAGCAGTTTCTCAGAAAGCTTCTTTCCAGTTTTGAACGGAAGATATTTCCTTTTTCACCATAGCCCTCTATGGGCTTCCAAATATCCCTTTGCCAATTCCACAAGAACAGCCTTAGCGAAAGGCTTCTTGAAGGGAAAGATGTAACTCTGTGAGATGAATTAACAGAACACAGAGCAGTTTCTCAGAAAGCTTCTTTCCAGTTTTGAACGGAAGATATTTCCTTTTTCACCATAGGCCTCTATGGGCTTCCAAATATCCCTTTGCCAATTCCACAAGAACAGCCTTAGCGAAAGGCTTCTTGAAGGGAAAGATGTAACTCTGTGAGATGAATTAACAGAACACAGAGCAGTTTCTGAGAAAGCTTCTTTCCAGTTTTGAACGGAAGATATTTCCTTTTTCACCATAGCCCTCTATGGGATTCCAAATATCCCTTTGCCAATTCCACAAGAACAGCCTTAGCGAAAGGCTTCTTGAAGGGAAAGATGTAACTCTATGAGATGAATTAACAGAACACAGAGCAGTTTCTCAGAGAGCTTCTTTCCAGTTTTGAACGGAAGATATTTCCTTTTTCACCATAGCCCTCTATGGGCTTCCAAATATCCCTTTGCCAATTCCACAAGAACAGCCTTAGCGAAAGGCTTCTTGAAGGGAAAGATGTAACTCTGTGAGATGAATTCACAGAACACAGAGCAGTTTCTCAGAAAGATTCTTTCCAATTTTAAAAGGAAGATATTTCCTTTTTCACCATAGCCCTCTATGGGCTTCCAAATATCCCTTTGCCAATTCCACAACAACAGCCTTAGCGAAAGGCTTCTTGAAGGGAAAGATGTAACTCTGTGAGATGAATTAACAGAACACAGAGCAGTTTCTCAGAAAGCTTCTTTCCAGTTTTGAACGGAAGATAATTCCTTATTCACCATAGCCCTCTATGGGCTTCCAAATATCCCTTTGCCAGTTCCACAAGAAAAGCCTTAGCGAAGGGCTTCTTGAAGGGAAAGATGTAACTCTGTGAGATGAATTCACAGAACACAGAGCAGTTTCTCAGAAAGCTTCTTTCCAGTTTTGAACGGAAGATATTTCCTTTTTCACCATAGGCCTCTATGGGCTTCCAAATATCCCTTTGCCAATTCCACAAGAACAGCCTTAGCGAAAGGCTTCTTGAAGGGAAAGATGTAACTCTGTGAGATGAATTCACAGAACACAGAGCAGTTTCTCAGAAAGCTTCTTTCCAGTTTTGAACGGAAGATATTTCCTTTTTCACCATAGGCCTCTATGGGCTTCCAAATATCCCTTTGCCAATTCCACAAGAACAGCCTTAGCGAAAGGCTTCTTGAAGGGAAAGATGTAACTCTGTGAGATGAATTCACAGAACACAGAGCAGTTTCTCGGAAAGCTTCTTTCCAGTTTTGAACGGAAGATATTTCCTTTTTCACCATAGGCCTCTATGGGCTTCCAAATATCCCTTTGCCAATTCCACAAGAACAGCCTTAGCGAAAGGCTTCTTGAAGGGAAAGATGTAACTCTGTGAGATGAATTCACAGAACACAGAGCAGTTTCTCAGAAAGCTTCTTTCCAGTTTTGAACGGAAGATATTTCCTTTTTCACCATAGCCCTCTATGGGCTTCCAAATATCCCTTTGCCAATTCCACAAGAACAGCCTTAGCGAAAGGCTTCTTGAAGGGAAAGATGTAACTCTGTGAGATGAATTAACAGAACACAGAGCAGTTTCTCAGAAAGCTTCTTTCCAGTTTTGAACGGAAGATAATTCCTTTTTCACCATAGCCCTCTATGGGCTTCCAAATATCCCTTTGCCAGTTCCACAAGAACAGCCTTAGCGAAAGGCTTCTTGAAGGGAAAGATGTAACTCTGTGAGATGAATTCACAGAACACAGAGCAGTTTCTCAGAAAGCTTCTTTCCAGTTATGAACGGAAGATATTTCCTTTTTCACCATAGGCCTCTATGGGCTTCCAAATATCCCTTTGCCAATTCCACAAGAACAGCCTTAGCGAAAGGCTTCTTGAAGGGAAAGATGTAACTCTGTGAGATGAATTAACAGAACACAGAGCAGTTTCTCAGAAAGCTTCTTTCCAGTTTTGAACGGAAGATATTTCCTTTTTCACCATAGCCCTCTATGGGCTTCCAAATATCCCTTTGCCAATTCCACAAGAACAGCCTTAGCGAAAGGCTTCTTGAAGGGAAAGATGTAACTCTATGAGATGAATTAACAGAACACAGAGCAGTTTCTCAGAGAGCTTCTTTCCAGTTTTGAACGGAAGATATTTCCTTTTTCACCATAGCCCTCTATGGGCTTCCAAATATCCCTTTGCCAATTCCACAAGAACAGCCTTAGCGAAAGGCTTCTTGAAGGGAAAGATGTAACTCTGTGAGATGAATTAACAGAACACAGAGCAGTTTCTCAGAAAGCTTCTTTCCAGTTTTGAACGGAAGATATTTCCTTTTTCACCATAGCCCTCTATGGGCTTCCAAATATCCCTTTGCCAATTCCACAAGAACAGCCTTAGCGAAAGGCATCTTGAAGGGAAAGATGTAACTCTGTGAGATGAATTAACAGAACACAGAGCAGTTTCTCAGAAAGCTTCTTTCCAGTTTTGAACGGAAGATAATTCCTTTTTCACCATAGCCCTCTATGGGCTTCCAAATATCCCTTTGCCAGTTCCACAAGATCAGCCTTAGCGAAAGGCTTCTTGAAGGGAAAGATGTAACTCTGTGAGATGAATTCACAGAACACAGAGCAGTTGCTCAGAAAGCTTCTTTCCACTTTTGAACGGAAGATATTTCCTTTTTCACCATAGGCCTCTATGGGCTTCCAAATATCCCTTTGCCAATTCCACAAGAACAGCCTTAGCGAAAGGCTTCTTGAAGGGAAAGATGTAACTCTGTGAGATGAATTCACAGAACACAGAGCAGTTTCTCGGAAAGCTTCTTTCCAGTTTTGAACGGAAGATATTTCCTTTTTCACCATAGGCCTCTTTGGGCTTCCAAATATCCCTTTGCCAATTCCACAAGAACAGCCTTAGCGAAAGGATTCTTGAAGGGAAAGATGTAACTCTGTGAGATGAATTCAGAGAACACAGAGCAGTTTCTCAGAAAGCTTCTTTCCAGTTTTGAACGGAAGATATTTCCTTTTTCACCATAGGCCTCTATGGGCTTCCAAATATCCCTTTGCCAATTCCACAAGAACAGCCTTAGCGAAAGGCTTCTTGAAGGGAAAGATGTAACTCTGTGAGATGAATTCACAGAACACAGAGCAGTTTCTCGGAAAGCTTCTTTCCAGTTTTGAACGGAAGATATTTCCTTTTTCACCATAGGCCTCTATGGGCTTCCAAATATCCCTTTGCCAATTCCACAAGAACAGCCTTAGCGAAAGGCTTCTTGAAGGGAAAGATGTAACTCTGTGAGATGAATTAACAGAACACAGAGCAGGTTCTCAGAAAGCTTCTTTCCAGTTTTGAACGGAAGATATTTCCTTTTTCACCATAGCCCTCTATGGGCTTCCAAATATCCCTTTGCCAATTCCACAAGAACAGCCTTAGCGAAAGGCTTCTTGAAGGGAAAGATGTAACTCTATGAGATGAATTAACAGAACACAGAGCAGTTTCTCAGAGAGCTTCTTTCCAGTTTTGAACGGAAGATATTTCCTTTTTCACCATAGCCCTCTATGGGCTTCCAAATATCCCTTTGCCAATTCCACAAGAACAGCCTTAGCGAAAGGCTTCTTGAAGGGAAAGATGTAACTCTGTGAGATGAATTAACAGAACACAGAGCAGTTTCTCAGAAAGCTTCTTTCCAGTTTTGAACGGAAGATATTTCCTTTTTCACCATAGCCCTCTATGGGCTTCCAAATATCCCTTTGCCAATTCCACAAGAACAGCCTTAGCGAAAGGCTTCTTGAAGGGAAAGATGTAACTCTGTGAGATGAATTAACAGAACACAGAGCAGTTTCTCAGAAAGCTTCTTTCCAGTTTTGAACGGAAGATAATTCCTTTTTCACCATAGCCCTCTATGGGCTTCCAAATATCCCTTTGCCAGTTCCACAAGAACAGACTTAGCGAAAGGCTTCTTGAAGGGAAAGATGTAACTCTGTGAGATGAATTCACAGAACACAGAGCAGTTTCTCAGAAAGCTTCTTTCCAGTTATGAACGGAAGATATTTCCTTTTTCACCATAGGCCTCTATGGGCTTCCAAATATCCCTTTGCCAATTCCACAAGAACAGCCTTAGCGAAAGGCTTCTTGAAGGGAAAGATGTAACTCTGTGAGATGAATTCACAGAACACAGAGCAGTTTCTCGGAAAGCTTCTTTCCAGTTTTGAACGGAAGATATTTCCTTTTTCACCATAGGCCTCTATGGGCTTCCAAATATCCCTTTGCCAATTCCACAAGAACAGCCTTAGCGAAAGGATTCTTGAAGGGAAAGATGTAACTCTGTGAGATGAATTCACAGAACACAGAGCAGTTTCTCAGAAAGCTTCTTTCCAGTTTTGAACGGAAGATATTTCCTTTTTCACCATAGCCCTCTATGGGCTTCCAAATATCCCTTTGCCAATTCCACAAGAACAGCCTTAGCGAAAGGCTTCTTGAAGGGAAAGATGTAACTCTGTGAGATGAATTAACAGAACACAGAGCAGTTTCTCAGAAAGCTTCTTTCCAGTTTTGAACGGAAGATATTTCCTTTTTCACCATAGGCCTCTATGGGCTTCCAAATATCCCTTTGCCAATTCCACAAGAACAGCCTTAGCGAAAGGCTTCTTGAAGGGAAAGATGTAACTCTGTGAGATGAATTAACAGAACACAGAGCAGTTTCTGAGAAAGCTTCTTTCCAGTTTTGAACGGAAGATATTTCCTTTTTCACCATAGCCCTCTATGGGCTTCCAAATATCCCTTTGCCAATTCCACAAGAACAGCCTTAGCGAAAGGCTTCTTGAAGGGAAAGATGTAACTCTATGAGATGAATTAACAGAACACAGAGCAGTTTCTCAGAGAGCTTCTTTCCAGTTTTGAACGGAAGATATTTGCTTTTTCAGCATAGCCCTCTATGGGCTTCCAAATATCCCTTTGCCAATTCCACAAGAACAGCCTTAGCGAAAGGCTTCTTGAAGGGAAAGATGTAACTCTGTGAGATGAATTCACAGAACACAGAGCAGTTTCTCAGAAAGATTCTTTCCAATTTTAAAAGGAAGATATTTCCTTTTTCACCATAGCCCACTATGGGCTTCCAAATATCCCTTTGCCAATTCCACAACAACAGCCTTAGCGAAAGGCTTCTTGAAGAGAAAGATGTAACTCTGTGAGATGAATTAACAGAACACAGAGCAGTTTCTCAGAAAGCTTCTTTCCAGTTTTGAACGGAAGATAATTCCTTATTCACCATAGCCCTCTATGGGCTTCCAAATATCCCTTTGCCAGTTCCACAAGAACAGCCTTAGCGAAAGGCTTCTTGAAGGGAAAGATGTAACTCTGTGAGTTGAATTCACAGAACACAGAGCAGTTTCTCAGAAAGCTTCTTTCCAGTTTTGAACGGAAGATATTTCCTTTTTCACCATAGGCCTCTATGGGCTTCCAAATATCCCTTTGCCAATTCCACAAGAACAGCCTTAGCGAAAGGCTTCTTGAAGGGAAAGATGTAACTCTGTGAGATGAATTCACAGAACACAGAGCAGTTTCTCAGAAAGCTTCTTTCCAGTTTTTAACGGAAGATATTTCCTTTTTCACCATAGGCCTCTATGGGCTTCCAAATATCCCTTTGCCAATTCCACAAGAACAGCCTTAGCGAAAGGCTTCTTGAAGGGAAAGATGTAACTCTGTGAGATGAATTAACAGAACACTGAGCAGTTTCTCAGAAAGCTTCTTTCCAGTTTTGAACGGAAGATAATTCCTTATTCACCATAGCCCTCTATGGGCTTCCAAATATCCCTTTGCCAGTTCCACAAGAACAGCCTTAGCGAAAGGCTTCTTGAAGGGAAAGATGTAACTCTGTGAGATGAATTCACAGAACACAGAGCAGTTTCTCAGAAAGCTTCTTTCCAGTTTTGAACGGAAGATATTTCCTTTTTCACCATAGGCCTCTATGGGCTTCCAAATATCCCTTTGCCAATTCCACAAGAACAGCCTTAGCGAAAGGCTTCTTGAAGGGAAAGATGTAACTCTGTGAGATGAATTCACAGAACACAGAGCAGTTTCTCAGAAAGCTTCTTTCCAGTTTTGAACGGAAGATATTTCCTTTTTCACCATAGGCCTCTATGGGCTTCCAAATATCCCTTTGCCAATTCCACAAGAACAGCCTTAGCGAAAGGCTTCTTGAAGGGAAAGATGTAACTCTGTGAGATGAATTAACAGAACACAGAGCAGTTTCTCAGAAAGCTTCTTTCCAGTTTTGAACGGAAGATAATTCCTTATTCACCATAGCCCTCTATGGGCTTCCAAATATCCCTTTGCCAGTTCCACAAGAACAGCCTTAGCGAAAGGCTTCTTGAAGGGAAAGATGTAACTCTGTGAGATGAATTCACAGAACACAGAGCAGTTTCTCAGAAAGCTTCTTTCCAGTTATGAACGGAAGATATTTCCTTTTTCACCATAGGCCTCTATGGGCTTCCAAATATCCCTTTGCCAATTCCACAAGAACAGCCTTAGCGAAAGGCTTCTTGAAGGGAAAGATGTAACTCTGTGAGATGAATTCACAGAACACAGAGCAGTTTCTCGGAAAGCTTCTTTCCAGTTTTGAACGGAAGATATTTCCTTTTTCACCATAGGCCTCTATGGGCTTCCAAATATCCCTTTGCCAATTCCACAAGAACAGCCTTAGCGAAAGGCTTCTTGAAGGGAAAGATGTAACTCTGTGAGATGAATTCACAGAACACAGAGCAGTTTCTCAGAAAGCTTCTTTCCAGTTTTGAACGGAAGATATTTCCTTTTTCACCATAGCCCTCTATGGGCTTCCAAATATCCCTTTGCCAATTCCACAAGAACAGCCTTAGCGAAAGGCTTCTTGAAGGGAAAGATGTAACTCTGTGAGATGAATTAACAGAACACAGAGCAGTTTCTCAGAAAGCTTCTTTCCAGTTTTGAACGGAAGATAATTCCTTTTTCACCATAGGCCTCTATGGGCTTCCAAATATCCCTTTGCCAGTACCACAAGAACAGCCTTAGCGAAAGGCTTCTTGAAGGGAAAGATGTAACTCTGTGAGATGAATTCACAGAACACAGAGCAGTTTCTCAGAAAGCTTCTTTCCAGTTATGAACGGAAGATATTTCCTTTTTCACCATAGGCCTCTACGGGCTTCCAAATATCCCTTTGCCAATTCCACAAGAACAGCCTTAGCGAAAGGCTTCTTGAAGGGAAAGATGTAACTCTGTGAGATGAATTCACAGAACACAGAGCAGTTTCTCGGAAAGCTTCTTTCCAGTTTTGAACGGAAGATATTTCCTTTTTCACCATAGGCCTCTATGGGCTTCCAAATATCCCTTTGCCAATTCCACAAGAACAGCCTTAGCGAAAGGCTTCTTGAAGGGAAAGATGTAACTCTGTGAGATGAATTAACAGAATACAGAGCAGTTTCTCAGAAAGCTTCTTTCCAGTTTTGAACGGAAGATATTTCCTTTTTCACCATAGCCCTCTATGGGCTTCCAAATATCCCTTTGCCAATTCCACAAGAACAGCCTTAGCGAAAGGCTTCTTGAAGGGAAAGATGTAACTCTGTGATATGAATTCACAGAACACAGAGCAGTTTCTCGGAAAGCTTCTTTCCAGTTTTGAACGGAAGATATTTCCTTTTTCACCATAGGCCTCTATGGGCTTCCAAATATCCCTTTGCCAATTCCACAAGAACAGCCTTAGCGAAAGGCTTCTTGAAGGGAAAGATGTAACTCTGTGAGATGAATTCACAGAACACAGAGCAGTTTCTCAGAAAGCTTCTTTCCAGTTTTGAACGGAAGATATTTCCTTTTTCACCATAGCCCTCTATGGGCTTCCAAATATCCCTTTGCCAATTCCACAAGAACAGCCTTAGCGAAAGGCTTCTTGAAGGGAAAGATGTAACTCTGTGAGATGAATTAACAGAACACAGAGCAGTTTCTCAGAAAGCTTCTTTCCAGTTTTGAACGGAAGATAATTCCTTTTTCACCATAGGCCTCTATGGGCTTCCAAATATCCCTTTGCCAGTACCACAAGAACAGCCTTAGCGAAAGGCTTCTTGAAGGGAAAGATGTAACTCTGTGAGATGAATTCACAGAACACAGAGCAGTTTCTCAGAAAGCTTCTTTCCAGTTATGAACGGAAGATATTTCCTTTTTCACCATAGGCCTCTACGGGCTTCCAAATATCCCTTTGCCAATTCCACAAGAACAGCCTTAGCGAAAGGCTTCTTGAAGGGAAAGATGTAACTCTGTGAGATGAATTCACAGAACACAGAGCAGTTTCTCGGAAAGCTTCTTTCCAGTTTTGAACGGAAGATATTTCCTTTTTCACCATAGGCCTCTATGGGCTTCCAAATATCCCTTTGCCAATTCCACAAGAACAGCCTTAGCGAAAGGCTTCTTGAAGGGAAAGATGTAACTCTGTGAGATGAATTAACAGAATACAGAGCAGTTTCTCAGAAAGCTTCTTTCCAGTTTTGAACGGAAGATATTTCCTTTTTCACCATAGCCCTCTATGGGCTTCCAAATATCCCTTTGCCAATTCCACAAGAACAGCCTTAGCGAAAGGCTTCTTGAAGGGAAAGATGTAACTCTGTGAGATGAATTCAGAGAACACAGAGCAGTTTCTCAGAAAGCTTCTTTCCAGTTTTGAACGGAAGATATTTCCTTTTTCACCATAGGCCTCTATGGGCTTCCAAATATCCCTTTGCCAATTCCACAAGAACAGCCTTAGCGAAAGGCTTCTTGAAGGGAAAGATGTAACTCTGTGAGATGAATTCACAGAACACAGAGCAGTTTCTCGGAAAGCTTCTTTCCAGTTTTGAACGGAAGATATTTCCTTTTTCACCATAGGCCTCTATGGGCTTCCAAATATCCCTTTGCCAATTCCACAAGAACAGCCTTAGCGAAAGGCTTCTTGAAGGGAAAGATGTAACTCTGTGAGATGAATTAACAGAACACAGAGCAGGTTCTCAGAAAGCTTCTTTCCAGTTTTGAACGGAAGATATTTCCTTTTTCACCATAGCCCTCTATGGGCTTCCAAATATCCCTTTGCCAATTCCACAAGAACAGCCTTAGCGAAAGGCTTCTTGAAGGGAAAGATGTAACTCTATGAGATGAATTAACAGAACACAGAGCAGTTTCTCAGAGAGCTTCTTTCCAGTTTTGAACGGAAGATATTTCCTTTTTCACCATAGCCCTCTATGGGCTTCCAAATATCCCTTTGCCAATTCCACAAGAACAGCCTTAGCGAAAGGCTTCTTGAAGGGAAAGATGTAACTCTGTGAGATGAATTCACAGAACACAGAGCAGTTTCTCAGAAAGATTCTTTCCAATTTTAAAAGGAAGATATTTCCTTTTTCACCATAGCCCTCTATGGGCTTCCAAATATCCCTTTGCCAATTCCACAACAACAGCCTTAGCGAAAGTCTTCTTGAAGGGAAAGATGTAACTCTGTGAGATGAATTCACAGAACACAGAGCAGTTTCTCAGAAAGCTTCTTTCCAGTTTTGAACGGAAGATATTTCCTTTTTCACGATAGCCCTCTATGGGCTTCCAAATATCCCTTTGCCAATTCCACAAGAACAGCCTTAGCGAAAGGTTTCTTGAAGGGAAAGATGTAACTCTTTGAGATGAATTCACAGAACACAGAGCAGTTTCTCAGAAAGCTTCTTTCCAGTTTTGAACGGAAGATATTTCCTTTTTCACCATAGGCCTCTATGGGCTTCCAAATATCCCTTTGCCAATTCCACAAGAACAGCCTTAGCGAAAGGCTTCTTGAAGGGAAAGATGTAACTCTGTGAGATGAATTCACAGAACACAGAGCAGTTTCTCAGAAAGCTTCTTTCCAGTTTTGAACGGAAGATATTTCCTTTTTCACCATAGGCCTCTATGGGCTTCCAAATATCCCTTTGCCAATTCCACAAGAACAGCCTTAGCGAAAGGCTTCTTGAAGGGAAAGATGTAACTCTGTGAGATGAATTCACAGAACACAGAGCAGTTTCTCAGAAAGCTTCTTTCCAGTTTTGAACGGAAGATATTTCCTTTTTCACCATAGCCCTCTATGGGCTTCCAAATATCCCTTTGCCAATTCCACAAGAACAGCCTTAGCGAAAGGCTTTTTGAAGGGAAAGATGTAACTCTGTGAGATGAATTCACAGAACACAGAGCAGTTTCTGAGAAAGCTTCTTTCCAGTTTTGAACGGAAGATATTTCCTTTTTCACCATAGCCCTCTATGGGCTTCCAAATATCCCTTTGCCAATTCCACAAGAACAGCCTTAGCGAAAGGCTTCTTGAGGGGAAAGATGTAACTCTGTGAGATGAATTCACAGAACACAGAGCAGTTTCTCAGAAAGCTTCTTTCCAGTTTTGAACGGAAGATATTTCCTTTTTCACCATAGGCCTCTATGGGCTTCCAAATATCCCTTTGCCAATTCCACAAGAACAGCCTTAGCGAAAGGCTTCTTGAAGGGAAAGATGTAACTCTGTGAGATGAATTAACAGAACACAGAGCAGTTTCTCAGAAAGCTTCTTTCCAGTTTTGAACGGAAGATATTTCCTTTTTCATCATAGCCCTCTATGGGCTTCCAAATATCCCTTTGCCAATTCCACAAGAACAGCCTTAGCGAAAGGCATCTTGAAGGGAAAGATGTAACTCTGTGAGATGAATTAACAGAACACAGAGCAGTTTCTCAGAAAGCTTCTTTCCAGTTTTGAACGGAAGATAATTCCTTTTTCACCATAGCCCTCTATGGGCTTCCAAATATCCCTTTGCCAGTTCCACAAGAACAGCCTTAGCGAAAGGCTTCTTGAAGGGAATGATGTAACTCTGTGAGATGAATTCACAGAACACAGAGCAGTTTCTCAGAAAGCTTCTTTCCAGTTTTGAACGGAAGATATTTCCTTTTTCACCATAGGCCTCTATGGGCTTCCAAATATCCCTTTGCCAATTCCACAAGAACAGCCTTAGCGAAAGGCTTCTTGAAGGGAAAGATGTAACTCTGTGAGATGAATTCACAGAACACAGACCAGTTTCTCGGAAAGCTTCTTTCCAGTTTTGAACGGAAGATATTTCCTTTTTCACCATAGGCCTCTATGGGCTTCCAAATATCCCTTTGCCAATTCCACAAGAACAGCCTTAGCGAAAGGATTCTTGAAGGGAAAGATGTAACTCTGTGAGATGAATTCACAGAACACAGAGCAGTTTCTCAGAAAGCTTCTTTCCAGTATTGAACGGAAGATATTTCCTTTTTCACCATAGCCCTCTATGGGCTTCCAAATATCCCTTTGCCAATTCCACAAGAACAGCCTTAGCGAAAGGCTTTTTGAAGGGAAAGATGTAACTCTGTGAGATGAATTCACAGAACACAGAGCAGTTTCTCAGAAAGCTTCTTTCCAGTTTTGAACGGAAGATATTTCCTTTTTCACCATAGCCCTCTATGGGCTTCCAAATATCCCTTTGCCAATTCCACAAGAACAGCCTTAGCGAAAGGCTTCTTGAAGGGAAAGATGTAACTCTGTGAGATGAATTAACAGAACACAGAGCAGTTTCTCAGAAAGCTTCTTTCCAGTTTTGAACGGAAGATATTTCCTTTTTCACCATAGCCCTCTATGGCCTTCCAAATATCCCTTTGCCAATTGCACAAGAACAGCCTTAGCGAAAGGTTTCTTGAAGGGAAAGATGTAACTCTGTGAGATGAATTCACAGAACACAGAGCAGTTTCTCAGAAAGCTTCTTTCCAGTTTTGAACGGAAGATATTTCCTTTTTCACCATAGGCCTCTATGGGCTTCCAAATATCCCTTTGCCAATTCCACAAGAACAGCCTTAGCGAAAGGCTTCTTGAGGGGAAAGATGTAACTCTGTGAGATGAATTAACAGAACACAGAGCAGTTTCTCAGAAAGCTTCTTTCCAGTTTTGAACGGAAGATATTTCCTTTTTCACCATAGCCCTCTATTGGCTTCCAAATATCCCTTTGCCAATTCCACAAGAACAGCCTTAGCGAAAGGCTTCTTGAAGAGAAAGATGTAACTCTGTGAGATGAATTCACAGAACACAGAGCAGTTTCTCAGAAAGCTTCTTTCCAGTTTTGAACGGAAGATATTTCCTTTTTCACCATAGCCGTCTACGGGCTTACAAATATCCCTTTGCCAATTCCACAAGAACAGCCTTAGCGGAAGGCTTCTTGAAGGGAAAGATGTAACACTGTGAGATGAATTGACAGAATACAGAGCAGTTTCTCAGAAAGCTTCTTTCCAGTTTTGAACGGAAGATATTTCCTTTTTCACCATAGCCCTCTATGGGCTTCCAAATATCCCTTTGCCAATTCCACAAGAACAGCCTTAGCGAAAGGCTTTTTGAAGGGAAAGATGTAACTCTGTGAGATGAATTCACAGAACACAGAGCAGTTTCTGAGAAAGCTTCTTTCCAGTTTTGAACGGAAGATATTTCCTTTTTCACCATAGCCCTCTATGGGCTTCCAAATATCCCTTTGCCAATTCCACAAGAACAGCCTTAGCGAAAGGCTTCTTGAAGGGAAAGATGTAACTCTGTTAGATGAATTCACAGAACACAGAGCAGTTTCTCAGAAAGCTTCTTTCCAGTTTTGAACGGAAGATATTTCCTTTTTCACCATAGGCCTCTATGGGCTTCCAAATATCCCTTTGCCAATTCCACAAGAACAGCCTTAGCGAAAGGCTTCTTGAAGGGAAAGATGTAACTCTGTGAGATGAATTAACAGAACACAGAGCAGTTTCTCAGAAAGCTTCTTTCCAGTTTTGAACGGAAGATATTTCCTTTTTCACCATAGCCCTCTATGGGCTTCCAAATATCCCTTTGCCAATTCCACAAGAACAGCCTTAGCGAAAGGCTTCTTGAAGGGAAAGATGTAACTCTGTGAGATGAATTAACAGAACACAGAGCAGTTTCTCAGAAAGCTTCTTTCCAGTTTTGAACGGAAGATAATTCCTTTTTCACCATAGCCCTCTATGGGCTTCCAAATATCCCTTTGCCAGTTCCACAAGAACAGCCTTAGCGAAAGGCTTCTTGAAGGGAAAGATGTAACTCTGTGAGATGAATTCACAGAACACAGAGCAGTTTCTCAGAAAGCTTCTTTCCAGTTATGAACGGAAGATATTTCCTTTTTCACCATAGGCCTCTATGGGCTTCCAAATATCCCTTTGCCAATTCCACAAGAACAGCCTTAGCGAAAGGCTTCTTGAAGGGAAAGATGTAACTCTGTGAGATGAATTCACAGAACACAGAGCAGTTTCTCGGAAAGCTTCTTTCCAGTTTTGAACGGAAGATATTTCCTTTTTCACCATAGGCCTCTATGGGCTTCCAAATATCCCTTTGCCAATTCCACAAGAACAGCCTTAGCGAAAGGATTCTTGAAGGGAAAGATGTAACTCTGTGAGATGAATTCACAGAACACAGAGCAGTTTCTCAGAAAGCTTCTTTCCAGTTTTGAACGGAAGATATTTCCTTTTTCACCATAGGCCTCTATGGGCTTCCAAATATCCCTTTGCCAATTCCACAAGAACAGCCTTAGCGAAAGGCTTCTTGAAGGGAAAGATGTAACTCTGTGAGATGAATTCACAGAACACAGAGCAGTTTCTCAGAAAGCTTCTTTCCAGTTTTGAACGGAAGATATTTCCTTTTTCACCATAGGCCTCTATGGGCTTCCAAATATCCCTTTGCCAATTCCACAAGAACAGCCTTAGCGAAAGGCTTCTTGAAGGGAAAGATGTAACTCTGTGAGATGAATTAACAGAACACAGAGCAGTTTCTGAGAAAGCTTCTTTCCAGTTTTGAACGGAAGATATTTCCTTTTTCACCATAGCCCTCTATGGGCTTCCAAATATCCCTTTGCCAATTCCACAAGAACAGCCTTAGCGAAAGGCTTCTTGAAGGGAAAGATGTAACTCTATGAGATGAATTAACAGAACACAGAGCAGTTTCTCAGAGAGCTTCTTTCCAGTTTTGAACGGAAGATATTTCCTTTTTCACCATAGCCCTCTATGGGCTTCCAAATATCCCTTTGCCAATTCCACAAGAACAGCCTTAGCGAAAGGCTTCTTGAAGGGAAAGATGTAACTCTGTGAGATGAATTCACAGAACACAGAGCAGTTTCTCAGAAAGATTCTTTCCAATTTTAAAAGGAAGATATTTCCTTTTTCACCATAGCCCTCTATGGGCTTCCAAATATCCCTTTGCCAATTCCACAACAACAGCCTTAGCGAAAGGCTTCTTGAAGGGAAAGATGTAACTCTGTGAGATGAATTCACAGAACACAGAGCAGTTTCTCAGAAAGCTTCTTTCCAGTTATGAACGGAAGATATTTCCTTTTTCACCATAGGCCTCTATGGGCTTCCAAATATCCCTTTGCCAATTCCACAAGAACAGCCTTAGCGAAAGGCTTCTTGAAGGGAAAGATGTAACTCTGTGAGATGAATTCACAGAACACAGAGCAGTTTCTCGGAAAGCTTCTTTCCAGTTTTGAACGGAAGATATTTCCTTTTTCACCATAGGCCTCTATGGGCTTCCAAATATCCCTTTGCCAATTCCACAAGAACAGCCTTAGCGAAAGGATTCTTGAAGGGAAAGATGTAACTCTGTGAGATGAATTCACAGAACACAGAGCAGTTTCTCAGAAAGCTTCTTTCCAGTATTGAACGGAAGATATTTCCTTTTTCACCATAGCCCTCTATGGGCTTCCAAATATCCCTTTGCCAATTCCACAAGAACAGCCTTAGCGAAAGGCTTTTTGAAGGGAAAGATGTAACTCTGTGAGATGAATTCACAGAACACAGAGCAGTTTCTCAGAAAGCTTCTTTCCAGTTTTGAACGGAAGATATTTCCTTTTTCACCATAGCCCTCTATGGGCTTCCAAATATCCCTTTGCCAATTCCACAAGAACAGCCTTAGCGAAAGGCTTCTTGAAGGGAAAGATGTAACTCTGTGAGATGAATTAACAGAACACAGAGCAGTTTCTCAGAAAGCTTCTTTCCAGTTTTGAACGGAAGATATTTCCTTTTTCACCATAGCCCTCTATGGCCTTCCAAATATCCCTTTGCCAATTGCACAAGAACAGCCTTAGCGAAAGGTTTCTTGAAGGGAAAGATGTAACTCTGTGAGATGAATTCACAGAACACAGAGCAGTTTCTCAGAAAGCTTCTTTCCAGTTTTGAACGGAAGATATTTCCTTTTTCACCATAGGCCTCTATGGGCTTCCAAATATCCCTTTGCCAATTCCACAAGAACAGCCTTAGCGAAAGGCTTCTTGAGGGGAAAGATGTAACTCTGTGAGATGAATTAACAGAACACAGAGCAGTTTCTCAGAAAGCTTCTTTCCAGTTTTGAACGGAAGATATTTCCTTTTTCACCATAGCCCTCTATGGGCTTCCAAATATCCCTTTGCCAATTCCACAAGAACAGCCTTAGCGAAAGGCTTCTTGAAGGGAAAGATGTAACTCTGTGAGATGAATTCACAGAACACAGAGCAGTTTCTCAGAAAGCTTCTTTCCAGTTTTGAACGGAAGATATTTCCTTTTTCACCATAGCCGTCTACGGGCTTACAAATATCCCTTTGCCAATTCCACAAGAACAGCCTTAGCGGAAGGCTTCTTGAAGGGAAAGATGTAACACTGTGAGATGAATTGACAGAATACAGAGCAGTTTCTCAGAAAGCTTCTTTCCAGTTTTGAACGGAAGATATTTCCTTTTTCACCATAGCCCTCTATGGGCTTCCAAATATCCCTTTGCCAATTCCACAAGAACAGCCTTAGCGAAAGGCTTTTTGAAGGGAAAGATGTAACTCTGTGAGATGAATTCACAGAACACAGAGCAGTTTCTGAGAAAGCTTCTTTCCAGTTTTGAACGGAAGATATTTCCTTTTTCACCATAGCCCTCTATGGGCTTCCAAATATCCCTTTGCCAATTCCACAAGAACAGCCTTAGCGAAAGGCTTCTTGAGGGGAAAGATGTAACTCTGTGAGATGAATTCACAGAACACAGAGCAGTTTCTCAGAAAGCTTCTTTCCAGTTTTGAACGGAAGATATTTCCTTTTTCACCATAGGCCTCTATGGGCTTCCAAATATCCCTTTGCCAATTCCACAAGAACAGCCTTAGCGAAAGGCTTCTTGAAGGGAAAGATGTAACTCTGTGAGATGAATTAACAGAACACAGAGCAGTTTCTCAGAAAGCTTCTTTCCAGTTTTGAACGGAAGATATTTCCTTTTTCACCATAGCCCTCTATGGGCTTCCAAATATCCCTTTGCCAATTCCACAAGAACAGCCTTAGCGAAAGGCTTCTTGAAGGGAAAGATGTAACTCTGTGAGATGAATTAACAGAACACAGAGCAGTTTCTCAGAAAGCTTCTTTCCAGTTTTGAACGGAAGATAATTCCTTTTTCACCATAGCCCTCTATGGGCTTCCAAATATCCCTTTGCCAGTTCCACAAGAACAGCCTTAGCGAAAGGCTTCTTGAAGGGAAAGATGTAACTCTGTGAGATGAATTCACAGAACACAGAGCAGTTTCTCAGAAAGCTTCTTTCCAGTTATGAACGGAAGATATTTCCTTTTTCACCATAGGCCTCTATGGGCTTCCAAATATCCCTTTGCCAATTCCACAAGAACAGCCTTAGCGAAAGGCTTCTTGAAGGGAAAGATGTAACTCTGTGAGATGAATTCACAGAACACAGAGCAGTTTCTCGGAAAGCTTCTTTCCAGTTTTGAACGGAAGATATTTCCTTTTTCACCATAGGCCTCTATGGGCTTCCAAATATCCCTTTGCCAATTCCACAAGAACAGCCTTAGCGAAAGGATTCTTGAAGGGAAAGATGTAACTCTGTGAGATGAATTCACAGAACACAGAGCAGTTTCTCAGAAAGCTTCTTTCCAGTTTTGAACGGAAGATATTTCCTTTTTCACCATAGCCCTCTATGGGCTTCCAAATATCCCTTTGCCAATTCCACAAGAACAGCCTTAGCGAAAGGCTTCTTGAAGGGAAAGATGTAACTCTGTGAGATGAATTCACAGAACACAGAGCAGTTTCTCAGAAAGCTTCTTTCCAGTTTTGAACGGAAGATATTTCCTTTTTCACCATAGGCCTCTATGGGCTTCCAAATATCCCTTTGCCAATTCCACAAGAACAGCCTTAGCGAAAGGCTTCTTGAAGGGAAAGATGTAACTCTGTGAGATGAATTAACAGAACACAGAGCAGTTTCTGAGAAAGCTTCTTTCCAGTTTTGAACGGAAGATATTTCCTTTTTCACCATAGCCCTCTATGGGCTTCCAAATATCCCTTTGCCAATTCCACAAGAACAGCCTTAGCGAAAGTCTTCTTGAAGGGAAAGATGTAACTCTAGGAGATGAATTAACAGAACACAGAGCAGTTTCTCAGAGAGCTTCTTTCCAGTTTTGAACGGAAGATATTTCCTTTTTCACCATAGCCCTCTATGGGCTTCCAAATATCCCTTTGCCAATTCCACAAGAACAGCCTTAGCGAAAGGCTTCTTGAAGGGAAAGATGTAACTCTGTGAGATGAATTCACAGAACACAGAGCAGTTTCTCAGAAAGATTCTTTCCAATTTTAAAAGGAAGATATTTCCTTTTTCACCATAGCCCTCTATGGGCTTCCAAATATCCCTTTGCCAATTCCACAACAACAGCCTTAGCGAAAGGCTTCTTGAAGGGAAAGATGTAACTCTGTGAGATGAATTCACAGAACACAGAGCAGTTTCTCAGAAAGCTTCTTTCCAGTTATGAACGGAAGATATTTCCTTTTTCACCATAGGCCTCTATGGGCTTCCAAATATCCCTTTGCCAATTCCACAAGAACAGCCTTAGCGAAAGGCTTCTTGAAGGGAAAGATGTAACTCTGTGAGATGAATTCACAGAACACAGAGCAGTTTCTCGGAAAGCTTCTTTCCAGTTTTGAACGGAAGATATTTCCTTTTTCACCATAGGCCTCTATGGGCTTCCAAATATCCCTTTGCCAATTCCACAAGAACAGCCTTAGCGAAAGGATTCTTGAAGGGAAAGATGTAACTCTGTGAGATGAATTCACAGAACACAGAGCAGTTTCTCAGAAAGCTTCTTTCCAGTTTTGAACGGAAGATATTTCCTTTTTCACCATAGCCCTCTATGGGCTTCCAAATATCCCTTTGCCAATTCCACAAGAACAGCCTTAGCGAAAGGCTTCTTGAAGGGAAAGATGTAACTCTGTGAGATGAATTAACAGAACACAGAGCAGTTTCTCAGAAAGCTTCTTTCCAGTTTTGAACGGAAGATATTTCCTTTTTCACCATAGGCCTCTATGGGCTTCCAAATATCCCTTTGCCAATTCCACAAGAACAGCCTTAGCGAAAGGCTTCTTGAAGGGAAAGATGTAACTCTGTGAGATGAATTAACAGAACACAGAGCAGTTTCTGAGAAAGCTTCTTTCCAGTTTTGAACGGAAGATATTTCCTTTTTCACCATAGCCCTCTGTGGGCTTCCAAATATCCCTTTGCCAATTCCACAAGAACAGCCTTAGCGAAAGGCTTCTTGAAGGGAAAGATGTAACTCTATGAGATGAATTAACAGAACACAGAGCAGTTTCTCAGAGAGCTTCTTTCCAGTTTTGAACGGAAGATATTTCCTTTTTCACCATAGCCCTCTATGGGCTTCCAAATATCCCTTTGCCAATTCCACAAGAACAGCCTTAGCGAAAGGCTTCTTGAAGGGAAAGATGTAACTCTGTGAGATGAATTAACAGAACACAGAGCAGTTTCTCAGAAAGCTTCTTTCCAGTTTTGAACGGAAGATAATTCCTTTTTCACCATAGCCCTCTATGGGCTTCCAAATATCCCTTTGCCAGTTCCACAAGAACAGCCTTAGCGAAAGGCTTCTTGAAGGGAAAGATGTAACTCTGTGAGATGAATTCACAGAACACAGAGCAGTTTCTCAGAAAGCTTCTTTCCAGTTATGAACGGAAGATATTTCCTTTTTCACCATAGGCCTCTATGGGCTTCCAAATATCCCTTTGCCAATTCCACAAGAACAGCCTTAGCGAAAGGCTTCTTGAAGGGAAAGATGTAACTCTGTGAGATGAATTCACAGAACACAGAGCAGTTTCTCGGAAAGCTTCTTTCCAGTTTTGAACGGAAGATATTTCCTTTTTCACCATAGGCCTCTATGGGCTTCCAAATATCCCTTTGCCAATTCCACAAGAACAGCCTTAGCGAAAGGATTCTTGAAGGGAAAGATGTAACTCTGTGAGATGAATTCACAGAACACAGAGCAGTTTCTCAGAAAGCTTCTTTCCAGTTTTGAACGGAAGATATTTCCTTTTTCACCATAGCCCTCTATGGGCTTCCAAATATCCCTTTGCCAATTCCACAAGAACAGCCTTAGCGAAAGGCTTCTTGAAGGGAAAGATGTAACTCTGTGAGATGAATTCACAGAACACAGAGCAGTTTCTCAGAAAGCTTCTTTCCAGTTTTGAACGGAAGATATTTCCTTTTTCACCATAGGCCTCTATGGGCTTCCAAATATCCCTTTGCCAATTCCACAAGAACAGCCTTAGCGAAAGGCTTCTTGAAGGGAAAGATGTAACTCTGTGAGATGAATTAACAGAACACAGAGCAGTTTCTGAGAAAGCTTCTTTCCAGTTTTGAACGGAAGATATTTCCTTTTTCACCATAGCCCTCTATGGGCTTCCAAATATCCCTTTGCCAATTCCACAAGAACAGCCTTAGCGAAAGGCTTCTTGAAGGGAAAGATGTAACTCTAGGAGATGAATTAACAGAACACAGAGCAGTTTCTCAGAGAGCTTCTTTCCAGTTTTGAACGGAAGATATTTCCTTTTTCACCATAGCCCTCTATGGGCTTCCAAATATCCCTTTGCCAATTCCACAAGAACAGCCTTAGCGAAAGGCTTCTTGAAGGGAAAGATGTAACTCTGTGAGATGAATTCACAGAACACAGAGCAGTTTCTCAGAAAGATTCTTTCCAATTTTAAAAGGAAGATATTTCCTTTTTCACCATAGCCCTCTATGGGCTTCCAAATATCCCTTTGCCAATTCCACAACAACAGCCTTAGCGAAAGGCTTCTTGAAGGGAAAGATGTAACTCTGTGAGATGAATTCACAGAACACAGAGCAGTTTCTCAGAAAGCTTCTTTCCAGTTATGAACGGAAGATATTTCCTTTTTCACCATAGGCCTCTATGGGCTTCCAAATATCCCTTTGCCAATTCCACAAGAACAGCCTTAGCGAAAGGCTTCTTGAAGGGAAAGATGTAACTCTGTGAGATGAATTCACAGAACACAGAGCAGTTTCTCGGAAAGCTTCTTTCCAGTTTTGAACGGAAGATATTTCCTTTTTCACCATAGGCCTCTATGGGCTTCCAAATATCCCTTTGCCAATTCCACAAGAACAGCCTTAGCGAAAGGATTCTTGAAGGGAAAGATGTAACTCTGTGAGATGAATTCACAGAACACAGAGCAGTTTCTCAGAAAGCTTCTTTCCAGTTTTGAACGGAAGATATTTCCTTTTTCACCATAGCCCTCTATGGGCTTCCAAATATCCCTTTGCCAATTCCACAACAACAGCCTTAGCGAAAGGCTTCTTGAAGGGAAAGATGTAACTCTGTGAGATGAATTAACAGAACACAGAGCAGTTTCTCAGAAAGCTTCTTTCCAGTTTTGAACGGAAGATATTTCCTTTTTCACCATAGGCCTCTATGGGCTTCCAAATATCCCTTTGCCAATTCCACAAGAACAGCCTTAGCGAAAGGCTTCTTGAAGGGAAAGATGTAACTCTGTGAGATGAATTAACAGAACACAGAGCAGTTTCTGAGAAAGCTTCTTTCCAGTTTTGAACGGAAGATATTTC
The DNA here is from genome assembly GCF_047675955.1 of Chlorocebus sabaeus. Lineage (NCBI taxonomy): Eukaryota > Metazoa > Chordata > Mammalia > Primates > Cercopithecidae > Chlorocebus > Chlorocebus sabaeus. The sequence continues at coordinate 44,682 of NW_027328034.1, read as the reverse complement.
CTTTTTCACCATAGCCCTCTATGGGCTTCCAAATATCCCTTTGCCAATTCCACAAGAACAGCCTTAGCGAAAGGCTTCTTGAAGGGAAAGATGTAACTCTATGAGATGAATTAACAGAACACAGAGCAGTTTCTCAGAGAGCTTCTTTCCAGTTTTGAACGGAAGATATTTCCTTTTTCACCATAGCCCTCTATGGGCTTCCAAATATCCCTTTGCCAATTCCACAAGAACAGCCTTAGCGAAAGGCTTCTTGAAGGGAAAGATGTAACTCTGTGAGATGAATTCACAGAACACAGAGCAGTTTCTCAGAAAGATTCTTTCCAATTTTAAAAGGAAGATATTTCCTTTTTCACCATAGCCCTCTATGGGCTTCCAAATATCCCTTTGCCAATTCCACAACAACAGCCTTAGCGAAAGGCTTCTTGAAGGGAAAGATGTAACTCTGTGAGATGAATTCACAGAACACAGAGCAGTTTCTCAGAAAGCTTCTTTCCAGTTTTGAACGGAAGATATTTCCTTTTTCACCATAGCCCTCTATGGGCTTCCAAATATCCCTTTGCCAATTCCACAAGAACAGCCTTAGCGAAAGGTTTCTTGAAGGGAAAGATGTAACTCTTTGAGATGAATTCACAGAACACAGAGCAGTTTCTCAGAAAGCTTCTTTCCAGTTTTGAACGGAAGATATTTCCTTTTTCACCATAGGCCTCTATGGGCTTCCAAATATCCCTTTGCCAATTCCACAAGAACAGCCTTAGCGAAAGGCTTCTTGAAGGGAAAGATGTAACTCTGTGAGATGAATTCACAGAACACAGAGCAGTTTCTCAGAAAGCTTCTTTCCAGTTTTGAACGGAAGATATTTCCTTTTTCACCATAGGCCTCTATGGGCTTCCAAATATCCCTTTGCCAATTCCACAAGAACAGCCTTAGCGAAAGGCTTCTTGAAGGGAAAGATGTAACTCTGTGAGATGAATTCACAGAACACAGAGCAGTTTCTCAGAAAGCTTCTTTCCAGTTTTGAACGGAAGATATTTCCTTTTTCACCATAGCCCTCTATGGGCTTCCAAATATCCCTTTGCCAATTCCACAAGAACAGCCTTAGCGAAAGGCTTTTTGAAGGGAAAGATGTAACTCTGTGAGATGAATTCACAGAACACAGAGCAGTTTCTCAGAAAGCTTCTTTCCAGTTTTGAACGGAAGATATTTCCTTTTTCACCATAGCCCTCTATGGGCTTCCAAATATCCCTTTGCCAATTCCACAAGAACAGCCTTAGCGAAAGGCTTCTTGAGGGGAAAGATGTAACTCTGTGAGTTGAATTCACAGAACACAGAGCAGTTTCTCAGAAAGCTTCTTTCCAGTTTTGAACGGAAGATATTTCCTTTTTCACCATAGGCCTCTATGGGCTTCCAAATATCACTTTGCCAATTCCACAAGAACAGCCTTAGCGAAAGGCTTCTTGAAGGGAAAGATGAAACTCTGTGAGATGAATTAACAGAACACAGAGCAGTTTCTCAGAAAGCTTCTTTCCAGTTTTGAACGGAAGATATTTCCTTTTTCACCATAGCCCTCTATGGGCTTCCAAATATCCCTTTGCCAATACCACAAGAACAGCCTTAGCGAAAGGCATCTTGAAGGGAAAGATGTAACTCTGTGAGATGAATTAACAGAACACAGAGCAGTTTCTCAGAAAACTTCTTTCCAGTTTTGAACGGAAGATAATTCCTTTTTCACCATAGCCCTCTATGGGCTTCCAAATATCCCTTTGCCAGTTCCACAAGAACAGCCTTAGCGAAAGGCTTCTTGAAGGGAAAGATGTAACTCTGTGAGATGAATTCACAGAACACAGAGCAGTTTCTCAGAAAGCTTCTTTCCAGTTTTGAACGGAAGATATTTCCTTTTTCACCATAGCCCTCTATGGGCTTCCAAATATCCCTTTGCCAATTCCACAAGAACAGCCTTAGCGAAAGGCATCTTGAAGGGAAAGATGTAACTCTGTGAGATGAATTAACAGAACACAGAGCAGTTTCTCAGAAAGCTTCTTTCCAGTTTTGAACGGAAGATAATTCCTTTTTCACCATAGCCCTCTATGGGCTTCCAAATATCCCTTTGCCAGTTCCACAAGAACAGCCTTAGCGAAAGGCTTCTTGAAGGGAAAGATGTAACTCTGTGAGATGAATTCACAGAACACAGAGCAGTTTCTCAGAAAGCTTCTTTCCAGTTTTGAACGGAAGATATTTCCTTTTTCACCATAGGCCTCTATGGGCTTCCAAATATCCCTTTGCCAATTCCACAAGAACAGCCTTAGCGAAAGGCTTCTTGAAGGGAAAGATGTAACTCTGTGAGATGAATTCACAGAACACAGAGCAGTTTCTCGGAAAGCTTCTTTCCAGTTTTGAACGGAAGATATTTCCTTTTTCACCATAGGCCTCTATGGGCTTCCAAATATCCCTTTGCCAATTCCACAAGAACAGCCTTAGCGAAAGGATTCTTGAAGGGAAAGATGTAACTCTGTGAGATGAATTCACAGAACACAGAGCAGTTTCTCAGAAAGCTTCTTTCCAGTTTTGAACGGAAGATATTTCCTTTTTCACCATAGCCCTCTATGGGCTTCCAAATATCCCTTTGCCAATTCCACAAGAACAGCCTTAGCGAAAGGCTTTTTGAAGGGAAAGATGTAACTCTGTGAGATGAATTCACAGAACACAGAGCAGTTTCTCAGAAAGCTTCTTTCCAGTTTTGAACGGAAGATATTTCCTTTTTCACCATAGCCCTCTATGGGCTTCTAAATATCCCTTTGCCAATTCCACAAGAACAGCCTTAGCGAAAGGCTTCTTGAAGGCAAAGATGTAACTCTGTGAGATGAATTAACAGAACACAGAGCAGTTTCTCAGAAAGCTTCTTTCCAGTTTTGAACGGAAGATATTTCCTTTTTCACCATAGGCCTCTATGGGCTTCCAAATATCCCTTTGCCAATTCCACAAGAACAGCCTTAGCGAAAGTCTTCTTGAAGGGAAAGATGTAACTCTGTGAGATGAATTAACAGAACACAGAGCAGTTTCTCAGAAAGCTTCTTTCCAGTTTTGAACGGAAGATATTTCCTTTTTCACCATAGCCCTCTATGGGCTTCCAAATATCCCTTTGCCAATTCCACAAGAACAGCCTTAGCGAAAGGCTTCTTGAAGGGAAAGATGTAACTCCGTGAGATTAATTAACAGAACACAGAGCAGTTTCTCAGAAAGCTTCTTTCCAGTTTTGAACGGAAGATATTTCCTTTTTCACCATAGCCCTCTATGGGCTTCCAAATATCCCTTTGCCAATTCCACAAGAACAGCCTTAGCGAAAGGCTTCTTGAAGGGAAAGATGTAACTCTGTGAGATGAATTAGCAGAACACAGAGCAGTTTCTCAGAAAGATTCTTTCCAATTTTGAAAGGTAGATATTTCCTTTTTCACCATAGCCCTCTATGGGCTTCCAAATATCCCTTTGCCAATTCCACAACAACAGCCTTAGCGAAAGGCTTCTTGAAGGGAAAGATGTATCTCTGTGAGATGAATTAACAGAACTCAGAGCAGTTTCTCAGAAAGCTTCTTTCCAGTTTTGAACGGAAGATATTTACTTTTTCACCATAGCCCTCTATGGGCTTCCAAATATCCCTTTGCCAATTCCACAAGAACAACCTTAGCGAAAGGCTTCTTGAAGGGAAAGATGTAACTCTGTGAGATGAATTCACAGAACACAGAGCAGTTTCTCAGAAAGCTTCTTTCCAGTTTTGAACGGAAGATATTTCCTTTTTCACCATAGGCCTCTATGGGCTTCCAAATATCCCTTTGCCAATTCCACAAGAACAGCCTTAGCGAAAGGCTTCTTGAAGGGAAAGATGTAACTCTGTGAGATGAATTAACAGAACACAGAGCAGTTTCTCAGAAAGCTTCTTTCCAGTTTTGAACGGAAGATATTTCCTTTTTCACCATAGCCCTCTATGGCCTTCCAAATATCCCTTTGCCAATTGCACAAGAACAGCCTTAGCGAAAGGTTTCTTGAAGGGAAAGATGTAACTCTGTGAGATGAATTCACAGAACACAGAGCAGTTTCTCAGAAAGCTTCTTTCCAGTTTTGAACGGAAGATATTTCCTTTTTCACCATAGGCCTCTATGGGCTTCCAAATATCCCTTTGCCAATTCCACAAGAACAGCCTTAGCGAAAGGCTTCTTGAGGGGAAAGATGTAACTCTGTGAGATGAATTAACAGAACACAGAGCAGTTTCTCAGAAAGCTTCTTTCCAGTTTTGAACGGAAGATATTTCCTTTTTCACCATAGCCCTCTATGGGCTTCCAAATATCCCTTTGCCAATTCCACAAGAACAGCCTTAGCGAAAGGCTTCTTGAAGGGAAAGATGTAACTCTGTGAGATGAATTAACAGAACACAGAGCAGTTTCTCAGAAAGCTTCTTTCCAGTTTTGAACGGAAGATATTTCCTTTTTCACCATAGCCGTCTATGGGCTTCCAAATATCCCTTTGCCAATTCCACAAGAACAGCCTTAGCGGAAGGCTTCTTGAAGGGAAAGATGTAACACTGTGAGATGAATTCACAGAACACAGAGCAGTTTCTCAGAAAGCTTCTTTCCAGTTTTGAACGGAAGATATTTCCTTTTTCACCATAGCCCTCTATGGGCTTCCAAATATCCCTTTGCCAATTCCACAAGAACAGCCTTAGCGAAAGGCTTCTTGAAGGGAAAGATGTATCTCTGTGAGATGAATTAACAGAACTCAGAGCAGTTTCTCAGAAAGCTTCTTTCCAGTTTTGAACGGAAGATATTTCCTTTTTCACCATAGGCCTCTATGGGCTTCCAAATATCCCTTTGCCAATTCCACAAGAACAGCCTTAGCGAAAGGCTTCTTGAAGGGAAAGATGTAACTCTGTGAGATGAATTCACAGAACACAGAGCAGTTTCTCGGAAAGCTTCTTTCCAGTTTTGAACGGAAGATATTTCCTTTTTCACCATAGGCCTCTATGGGCTTCCAAATATCCCTTTGCCAATTCCACAAGAACAGCCTTAGCGAAAGGATTCTTGAAGGGAAAGATGTAACTCTGTGAGATGAATTCACAGAACACAGAGCAGTTTCTCAGAAAGCTTCTTTCCAGTTTCGAACGGAAGATATTTACTTTTTCACCATAGCCCTCTATGGGCTTCCAAATATCCCTTTGCCAATTCCACAAGAACAGCCTTAGCGAAAGGCTTTTTGAAGGGAAAGATGTAACTCTGTGAGATGAATTCACAGAACACAGAGCAGTTTCTCAGAAAGCTTCTTTCCAGTTTTGAACGGAACATATTTCCTTTTTCACCATAGCCCTCTATGGGCTTCCAAATATCCCTTTGCCAATTCCACAAGAACAGCCTTAGCGAAAGGCTTCTTGAAGGGAAAGATGTAACTCTGTGAGATGAATTAACAGAACACAGAGCAGTTTCTCAGAAAGCTTCTTTCCAGTTTTGAACGGAAGATATTTCCTTTTTCACCATAGGCCTCTATGGGCTTCCAAATATCCCTTTGCCAATTCCACAAGAACAGCCTTAGCGAAAGGCTTCTGGAAGGGAAAGATGTAACTCTGAGAGATGAATTAACAGAACACAGAGCAGTTTCTCAGAAAGCTTCTTTCCAGTTTTGAACGGAAGATATTTCCTTTTTCACCATAGCCCTCTATGGCCTTCCAAATATCCCTTTGCCAATTGCACAGGAACAGCCTTAGCGAAAGGTTTCTTGAAGGGAAAGATGTAACTCTGTGAGATGAATTCACAGAACACAGAGCAGTTTCTCAGAAAGCTTCTTTCCAGTTTTGAACGGAAGATATTTCCTTTTTCACCATAGGCATCTATGGGCTTCCAAATATCCCTTTGCCAATTCCACAAGAACAGCCTTAGCGAAAGGCTTCTTGAGGGGAAAGATGTAACTCTGTGAGATGAATTAACAGAACACAGAGCAGTTTCTCAGAAAGCTTCTTTCCAGTTTTGAACGGAAGATATTTCCTTTTTCACCATAGCCCTCTATGGGCTTCCAAATATCCCTTTGCCAATTCCACAAGAACAGCCTTAGCGAAAGGCTTCTTGAAGGGAAAGATGTAACTCTGTGAGATGAATTAACAGAACACAGAGCAGTTTCTCAGAAAGCTTCTTTCCAGTTTTGAACGGAAGATATTTCCTTTTTCACCATAGCCGTCTATGGGCTTCCAAATATCCCTTTGCCAATTCCACAAGAACAGCCTTAGCGGAAGGCTTCTTGAAGGGAAAGATGTAACACTGTGAGATGAATTCACAGAACACAGAGCAGTTTCTCAGAAAGCTTCTTTCCAGTTTTGAACGGAAGATATTTCCTTTTTCACCATAGCCCTCTATGGGCTTCCAAATATCCCTTTGCCAATTCCACAAGAACAGCCTTAGCGAAAGGCTTTTTGAAGGGAAAGATGTAACTCTGTGAGATGAATTCACAGAACACAGAGCAGTTTCTGAGAAAGCTTCTTTCCAGTTTTGAACGGAAGATATTTCCTTTTTCACCATAGCCCTCTATGGGCTTCCAAATATCCCTTTGCCAATTCCACAAGAACAGCCTTAGCGAAAGGCTTCTTGAGGGGAAAGATGTAACTCTGTGAGATGAATTCACAGAACACAGAGCAGTTTCTCAGAAAGCTTCTTTCCAGTTTTGAACGGAAGATATTTCCTTTTTCACCATAGGCCTCTATGGGCTTCCAAATATCCCTTTGCCAATTCCACAAGAACAGCCTTAGCGAAAGGCTTCTTGAAGGGAAAGATGTAACTCTGTGAGATGAATTAACAGAACACAGAGCAGTTTCTCAGAAAGCTTCTTTCCAGTTTTGAACGGAAGATATTTCCTTTTTCACCATAGCCCTCTATGGGCTTCCAAATATCCCTTTGCCAATTCCACAAGAACAGCCTTAGCGAAAGGCTTCTTGAAGGGAAAGATGTAACTCTGTGAGATGAATTAGCAGAACACAGAGCAGTTTCTCAGAAAGATTCTTTCCAATTTTGAAAGGTAGATATTTCCTTTTTCACCATAGCCCTCTATGGGCTTCCAAATATCCCTTTGCCAATTCCACAACAACAGCCTTAGCGAAAGGCTTCTTGAAGGGAAAGATGTATCTCTGTGAGATGAATTAACAGAACTCAGATCAGTTTCTCAGAAAGCTTCTTTCCAGTTTTGAACGGAAGATATTTACTTTTTCACCATAGCCCTCTATGGGCTTCCAAATATCCCTTTGCCAATTCCACAAGAACAACCTTAGCGAAAGGCTTCTTGAAGGGAAAGATGTAACTCTGTGAGATGAATTCACAGAACACAGAGCAGTTTCTCAGAAAGCTTCTTTCCAGTTTTGAACGGAAGATATTTCCTTTTTCACCATAGGCCTCTATGGGCTTCCAAATATCCCTTTGCCAATTCCACAAGAACAGCCTTAGCGAAAGGCTTTTTGAAGGGAAAGATGTAACTCTGTGAGATGAATTCACAGAACACAGAGCAGTTTCTCAGAAAGCTTCTTTCCAGTTTTGAACGGAAGATATTTACTTTTTCACCATAGCCCTCTATGGCCTTCCAAATATCCCTTTGCCAATTGCACAAGAAAAGCCTTAGCGAAACGTTTCTTGAAGGGAAAGATGTAACTCTGTGAGATGAATTCACAGAACACAGAGCAGTTTCTCAGAAAGCTTCTTTCCAGTTTTTAACGGAAGATATTTCCTTTTTCACCATAGCCCTCTATGGGCTTCCAAATATCCCTTTGCCAATTCCACAAGAACAGCCTTAGCGAAAGGCTTTTTGAAGGGAAAGATGTAACTCTGTGAGATGAATTCACAGAACACAGAGCAGTTTCTGAGAAAGCTTCTTTCCAGTTTTGAACGGAAGATATTTCCTTTTTCACCATAGCCCTCTATGGGCTTCCAAATATCCCTTTGCCAATTCCACAAGAACAGCCTTAGTGAAAGGCTTCTTGAGGGGAAAGATGTAACTCTGTGAGATGAATTCACAGAACACAGAGCAGTTTCTCAGAAAGCTTCTTTCCAGTTTTGAACGGAAGATATTTCCTTTTTCACCATAGGCCTCTATGGGCTTCCAAATATCCCTTTGCCAATTCCACAAGAACAGCCTTAGCGAAAGGCTTCTTGAAGGGAAAGATGTAACTCTGTGAGATGAATTAACAGAACACAGAGCAGTTTCTCAGAAAGCTTCTTTCCAGTTTTGAACGGAAGATATTTCCTTTTTCACCATAGCCCTCTATGGGCTTCCAAATATCCCTTTGCCAATTCCACAAGAACAGCCTTAGCGAAAGGCTTCTTGAAGGGAAAGATGTAACTCTGTGAGATGAATTAACAGAACACAGAGCAGTTTCTCAGAAAGCTTCTTTCCAGTTTTGAACGGAAGATAATTCCTTTTTCACCATAGCCCTCTATGGGCTTCCAAATATCCCTTTGCCAGTTCCACAAGAACAGCCTTAGCGAAAGGCTTCTTGAAGGGAAAGATGTAACTCTGTGAGATGAATTCACAGAACACAGAGCAGTTTCTCAGAAAGCTTCTTTCCAGTTTTGAACGGAAGATATTTCCTTTTTCACCATAGGCCTCTATGGGCTTCCAAATATCCCTTTGCCAATTCCACAAGAACAGCCTTAGCGAAAGGCTTCTTGAAGGGAAAGATGTAACTCTGTGAGATGAATTCACAGAACACAGAGCAGTTTCTCGGAAAGCTTCTTTCCAGTTTTGAACGGAAGATATTTCCTTTTTCACCATAGGCCTCTATGGGCTTCCAAATATCCCTTTGCCAATTCCACAAGAACAGCCTTAGCGAAAGGATTCTTGAAGGGAAAGATGTAACTCTGTGAGATGAATTCACAGAACACAGAGCAGTTTCTCAGAAAGCTTCTTTCCAGTTTTAACGGAAGATATTTCCTTTTTCACCGTAGGCCTCTATGGGCTTCCAAATATCCCTTTGCCAATTCCACAAGAACAGCCTTAGCGAAAGGCTTCTTGAAGGGAAAGATGTATCTCTGTGAGATGAATTAACAGAACTCAGAGCAGTTTCTCAGAAAGCTTCTTTCCAGTTTTGAACGGAAGATATTTCCTTTTTCACCATAGCCCTCTATGGGCTTCCAAATATCCCTTTGCCAATTCCACAAGAACAGCCTTAGCGAAAGGCTTCTTGAAGGGAAAGATGTAACTCTGTGAGATGAATTCACAGAACACAGAGCAGTTTCTCAGAAAGCTTCTTTCCAGTTTTGAACGGAAGATATTTCCTTTTTCACCATAGCCCTCTATGGGCTACCAAATATCCCTTTGCCAGTTCCACAAGAACAGCCTTAGCGAAAGGCTTCTTGAAGGGAAAGATGTAACACTGTGAGATGAATTAACAGAACACAGAGCAGTTTCTCAGAAAGCTTCTTTCCAGTTTTGAACGGAAGATATTTCCTTTTTCACCATAGCCCTCTATGGGCTTCCAAATATCCCTTTGCCAATTCCACAAGAACAGCCTTAGCGAAAGGCTTCTTGAAGGGAAAGATGTAACTCTATGAGATGAATTAACAGAACACAGAGCAATTTCTCAGAGAGCTTCTTTCCAGTTTTGAACGGAAGATATTTCCTTTTTCACCATAGCCCTCTATGGGCTTCCAAATATCCCTTTGCCAATTCCACAACAACAGCCTTAGCGAAAGGCTTCTTGAAGGGAAAGATGTAACTCTGTGAGATGAATTCACAGAACACAGAGCAGTTTCTCAGAAAGCTTCTTTCCAGTTTTGAACGGAAGATATTTCCTTTTTCACCATAGCCCTCTATGGGCTTCCAAATATCCCTTTGCCAATTCCACAAGAACAGCCTTAGCGAAAGGTTTCTTGAAGGGAAAGATGTAACTCTTTGAGATGAATTCACAGAACACAGAGCAGTTTCTCAGAAAGCTTCTTTCCAGTTTTGAACGGAAGATATTTCCTTTTTCACCATAGGCCTCTATGGGCTTTAAAATATCCCTTTGCCAATTCCACAAGAACAGCCTTAGCGAAAGGCTTCTTGAAGGGAAAGATGTAACTCTGTGAGATGAATTAGCAGAACACAGAGCAGTTTCTCAGAAAGATTCTTTCCAATTTTGAAAGGTAGATATTTCCTTTTTCACCATAGCCCTCTATGGGCTTCCAAATATCCCTTTGCCAATTCCACAACAACAGCCTTAGCGAAAGGCTTCTTGAAGGGAAAGATGTATCTCTGTGAGATGAATTAACAGAACTCAGAGCAGTTTCTCAGAAAGCTTCTTTCCAGTTTTGAACGGAAGATATTTACTTTTTCACCATAGCCCTCTATGGGCTTCCAAATATCCCTTTGCCAATTCCACAAGAACAACCTTAGCGAAAGGCTTCTTGAAGGGAAAGATGTAACTCTGTGAGATGAATTCACAGAACACAGAGCAGTTTCTCAGAAAGCTTCTTTCCAGTTTTGAACGGAAGATATTTCCTTTTTCACCATAGGCCTCTATGGGCTTCCAAATATCCCTTTGCCAATTCCACAAGAACAGCCTTAGCGAAAGGCTTTTTGAAGGGAAAGATGTAACTCTGTGAGATGAATTCACAGAACACAGAGCAGTTTCTCAGAAAGCTTCTTTCCAGTTTTGAACGGAAGATATTTACTTTTTCACCATAGCCCTCTATGGCCTTCCAAATATCCCTTTGCCAATTGCACAAGAAAAGCCTTAGCGAAACGTTTCTTGAAGGGAAAGATGTAACTCTGTGAGATGAATTCACAGAACACAGAGCAGTTTCTCAGAAAGCTTCTTTCCAGTTTTGAACGGAAGATATTTCCTTTTTCACCATAGCCCTCTATGGGCTTCCAAATATCCCTTTGCCAATTCCACAAGAACAGCCTTAGCGAAAGGCTTTTTGAAGGGAAAGATGTAACTCTGTGAGATGAATTCACAGAACACAGAGCAGTTTCTGAGAAAGCTTCTTTCCAGTTTTGAACGGAAGATATTTCCTTTTTCACCATAGCCCTCTATGGGCTTCCAAATATCCCTTTGCCAATTCCACAAGAACAGCCTTAGTGAAAGGCTTCTTGAGGGGAAAGATGTAACTCTGTGAGATGAATTCACAGAACACAGAGCAGTTTCTCAGAAAGCTTCTTTCCAGTTTTGAACGGAAGATATTTCCTTTTTCACCATAGGCCTCTATGGGCTTCCAAATATCCCTTTGCCAATTCCACAAGAACAGCCTTAGCGAAAGGCTTCTTGAAGGGAAAGATGTAACTCTGTGAGATGAATTAACAGAACACAGAGCAGTTTCTCAGAAAGCTTCTTTCCAGTTTTGAACGGAAGATATTTCCTTTTTCACCATAGCCCTCTATGGGCTTCCAAATATCCCTTTGCCAATTCCACAAGAACAGCCTTAGCGAAAGGCTTCTTGAAGGGAAAGATGTAACTCTGTGAGATGAATTAACAGAACACAGAGCAGTTTCTCAGAAAGCTTCTTTCCAGTTTTGAACGGAAGATAATTCCTTTTTCACCATAGCCCTCTATGGGCTTCCAAATATCCCTTTGCCAGTTCCACAAGAACAGCCTTAGCGAAAGGCTTCTTGAAGGGAAAGATGTAACTCTGTGAGATGAATTCACAGAACACAGAGCAGTTTCTCAGAAAGCTTCTTTCCAGTTTTGAACGGAAGATATTTCCTTTTTCACCATAGGCCTCTATGGGCTTCCAAATATCCCTTTGCCAATTCCACAAGAACAGCCTTAGCGAAAGGCTTCTTGAAGGGAAAGATGTAACTCTGTGAGATGAATTCACAGAACACAGAGCAGTTTCTCGGAAAGCTTCTTTCCAGTTTTGAACGGAAGATATTTCCTTTTTCACCATAGGCCTCTATGGGCTTCCAAATATCCCTTTGCCAATTCCACAACAACAGCCTTAGCGAAAGGCTTCTTGAAGGGAAAGATGTAACTCTGTGAGATGAATTCACAGAACACAGAGCAGTTTCTCAGAAAGCTTCTTTCCAGTATTGAACGGAAGATATTTCCTTTTTCACCATAGCCCTCTATGGGCTTCCAAATATCCCTTTGCCAATTCCACAAGAACAGCCTTAGCGAAAGGCTTTTTGAAGGGAAAGATGTAACTCTGTGAGATGAATTCACAGAACACAGAGCAGTTTCTCAGAAAGCTTCTTTCCAGTTTTGAACGGAAGATATTTCCTTTTTCACCATAGCCCTCTATGGGCTTCCAAATATCCCTTTGCCAATTCCACAAGAACAGCCTTAGCGAAAGGCTTCTTGAAGGGAAAGATGTAACTCTGTGAGATGAATTAACAGAACACAGAGCAGTTTCTCAGAAAGCTTCTTTCCAGTTTTGAACGGAAGATATTTCCTTTTTCACCATAGCCCTCTATGGCCTTCCAAATATCCCTTTGCCAATTGCACAAGAACAGCCTTAGCGAAAGGTTTCTTGAAGGGAAAGATGTAACTCTGTGAGATGAATTCACAGAACACAGAGCAGTTTCTCAGAAAGCTTCTTTCCAGTTTTGAACGGAAGATATTTCCTTTTTCACCATAGGCCTCTATGGGCTTCCAAATATCCCTTTGCCAATTCCACAAGAACAGCCTTAGCGAAAGGCTTCTTGAGGGGAAAGATGTAACTCTGTGAGATGAATTAACAGAACACAGAGCAGTTTCTCAGAAAGCTTCTTTCCAGTTTTGAACGGAAGATATTTCCTTTTTCACCATAGCCCTCTATGGGCTTCCAAATATCCCTTTGCCAATTCCACAAGAACAGCCTTAGCGAAAGGCTTCTTGAAGGGAAAGATGTAACTCTGTGAGATGAATTCACAGAACACAGAGCAGTTTCTCAGAAAGCTTCTTTCCAGTTTTGAACGGAAGATATTTCCTTTTTCACCATAGCCCTCTATGGGCTTCCAAATATCCCTTTGCCAATTCCACAAGAACAGCCTTAGCGAAAGGCTTTTTGAAGGGAAAGATGTAACTCTGTGAGATGAATTCACAGAACACAGAGCAGTTTCTGAGAAAGCTTCTTTCCAGTTTTGAACGGAAGATATTTCCTTTTTCACCATAGCCCTCTATGGGCTTCCAAATATCCCTTTGCCAATTCCACAAGAACAGCCTTAGCGAAAGGCTTCTTGAGGGGAAAGATGTAACTCTGTGAGATGAATTCACAGAACACAGAGCAGTTTCTCAGAAAGCTTCTTTCCAGTTTTGAACGGAAGATATTTCCTTTTTCACCATAGGCCTCTATGGGCTTCCAAATATCCCTTTGCCAATTCCACAAGAACAGCCTTAGCGAAAGGCTTCTTGAAGGGAAAGATGTAACTCTGTGAGATGAATTAACAGAACACAGAGCAGTTTCTCAGAAAGCTTCTTTCCAGTTTTGAACGGAAGATATTTCCTTTTTCACCATAGCCCTCTATGGCCTTCCAAATATCCCTTTGCCAATTGCACAAGAACAGCCTTAGCGAAAGGTTTCTTGAAGGGAAAGATGTAACTCTGTGAGATGAATTCACAGAACTCAGAGCAGTTTCTCAGAAAGCTTCTTTCCAGTTTTGAACGGAAGATATTTCCTTTTTCACCATAGGCCTCTATGGGCTTCCAAATATCCCTTTGCCAATTCCACAAGAACAGCCTTAGCGAAAGGCTTCTTGAGGGGAAAGATGTAACTCTGTGAGATGAATTAACAGAACACAGAGCAGTTTCTCAGAAAGCTTCTTTCCAGTTTTGAACGGAAGATATTTCCTTTTTCACCATAGCCCTCTATGGGCTTCCAAATATCCCTTTGCCAATTCCACAAGCACAGCCTTAGCGAAAGGCTTCTTGAAGGGAAAGATGTAACTCTGTGAGATGAATTAACAGAACACAGAGCAGTTTCTCAGAAAGCTTCTTTCCAGTTTTGAACGGAAGATATTTCCTTTTTCACCATAGCCGTCTATGGGCTTCCAAATATCCCTTTGCCAATTCCACAAGAACAGCCTTAGCGGAAGGCTTCTTGAAGGGAAAGATGTAACACTGTGAGATGAATTCACAGAACACAGAGCAGTTTCTCAGAAAGCTTCTTTCCAGTTTTGAACGGAAGATATTTCCTTTTTCACCATAGCCCTCTATGGGCTTCCAAATATCCCTTTGCCAATTCCACAAGAACAGCCTTAGCGAAAGGCTTCTTGAAGGGAAAGATGTATCTCTGTGAGATGAATTAACAGAACTCAGAGCAGTTTCTCAGAAAGCTTCTTTCCAGTTTTGAACGGAAGATATTTCCTTTTTCACCATAGGCCTCTATGGGCTTCCAAATATCCCTTTGCCAATTCCACAAGAACAGCCTTAGCGAAAGGCTTCTTGAAGGGAAAGATGTAACTCTGTGAGATGAATTCACAGAACACAGAGCAGTTTCTCGGAAAGCTTCTTTCCAGTTTTGAACGGAAGATATTTCCTTTTTCACCATAGGCCTCTATGGGCTTCCAAATATCCCTTTGCCAATTCCACAAGAACAGCCTTAGCGAAAGGATTCTTGAAGGGAAAGATGTAACTCTGTGAGATGAATTCACAGAACACAGAGCAGTTTCTCAGAAAGCTTCTTTCCAGTTTCGAACGGAAGATATTTACTTTTTCACCATAGCCCTCTATGGGCTTCCAAATATCCCTTTGCCAATTCCACAAGAACAGCCTTAGCGAAAGGCTTTTTGAAGGGAAAGATGTAACTCTCTGAGATGAATTCACAGAACACAGAGCAGTTTCTCAGAAAGCTTCTTTCCAGTTTTGAACGGAACATATTTCCTTTTTCACCATAGCCCTCTATGGGCTTCCAAATATCCCTTTGCCAATTCCACAAGAACAGCCTTAGCGAAAGGCTTCTTGAAGGGAAAGATGTAACTCTGTGAGATGAATTAACAGAACACAGAGCAGTTTCTCAGAAAGCTTCTTTCCAGTTTTGAACGGAAGATATTTCCTTTTTCACCATAGGCCTCTATGGGCTTCCAAATATCCCTTTGCCAATTCCACAAGAACAGCCTTAGCGAAAGGCTTCTTGAAGGGAAAGATGTAACTCTGAGAGATGAATTAACAGAACACAGAGCAGTTTCTCAGAAAGCTTCTTTCCAGTTTTGAACGGAAGATATTTCCTTTTTCACCATAGCCCTCTATGGGCTTCCAAATATCCCTTTGCCAATTCCACAAGAACAGCCTTAGCGAAAGGCTTCTTGAAGGGAAAGATGTAACTCCGTGAGATTAACAGAACACAGAGCAGTTTCTCAGAAAGCTTCTTTCCAGTTTTGAACGGAAGATATTTCCTTTTTCACCATAGCCCTCTATGGGCTTCCAAATATCCCTTTGCCAATTCCACAAGAACAGCCTTAGCGAAAGGCTTCTTGAAGGGAAAGATGTAACTCTGTGAGATGAATTAGCAGAACACAGAGCAGTTTCTCAGAAAGATTCTTTCCTATTTTGAAAGGTAGATATTTCGTTTTTCACCATAGCCCTCTATGGGCTTCCAAATATCCCTTTGCCAATTCCACAACAACAGCCTTAGCGAAAGGCTTCTTGAAGGGAAAGATGTATCTCTGTGAGATGAATTAACAGAACTCAGAGCAGTTTCTCAGAAAGCTTCTTTCCAGTTTTGAACGGAAGATATTTACTTTTTCACCATAGCCCTCTATGGGCTTCCAAATATCCCTTTGCCAATTCCACAAGAACAACCTTAGCGAAAGGCTTCTTGAAGGGAAAGATGTAACTCTGTGAGATGAATTCACAGAACACAGAGCAGTTTCTCAGAAAGCTTCTTTCCAGTTATGAACGGAAGATATTTCCTTTTTCACCATAGGCCTCTATGGGCTTCCAAATATCCCTTTGCCAATTCCACAAGAACAGCCTTAGCGAAAGGCTTCTTGAAGGGAAAGATGTAACTCTGTGAGATGAATTCACAGAACACAGAGCAGTTTCTCAGAAAGCTTCTTTCCAGTTTTGAACGGAAGATATTTCCTTTTTCACCATAGCCCTCTATGGCCTTCCAAATATCCCTTTGCCAATTGCACAGGAACAGCCTTAGCGAAAGGTTTCTTGAAGGGAAAGATGTAACTCTGTGAGATGAATTCACAGAACACAGAGCAGTTTCTCAGAAAGCTTCTTTCCAGTTTTGAACGGAAGATATTTCCTTTTTCACCATAGGCATCTATGGGCTTCCAAATATCCCTTTGCCAATTCCACAAGAACAGCCTTAGCGAAAGGCTTCTTGAGGGGAAAGATGTAACTCTGTGAGATGAATTAACAGAACACAGAGCAGTTTCTCAGAAAGCTTCTTTCCAGTTTTGAACGGAAGATATTTCCTTTTTCACCATAGCCCTCTATGGGCTTCCAAATATCCCTTTGCCAATTCCACAAGAACAGCCTTAGCGAAAGGCTTCTTGAAGGGAAAGATGTAACTCTGTGAGATGAATTAACAGAACACAGAGCAGTTTCTCAGAAAGCTTCTTTCCAGTTTTGAACGGAAGATATTTCCTTTTTCACCATAGCCGTCTATGGGCTTCCAAATATCCCTTTGCCAATTCCACAAGAACAGCCTTAGCGGAAGGCTTCTTGAAGGGAAAGATGTAACACTGTGAGATGAATTCACAGAACACAGAGCAGTTTCTCAGAAAGCTTCTTTCCAGTTTTGAACGGAAGATATTTCCTTTTTCACCATAGCCCTCTATGGGCTTCCAAATATCCCTTTGCCAATTCCACAAGAACAGCCTTAGCGAAAGGCTTTTTGAAGGGAAAGATGTAACTCTGTGAGATGAATTCACAGAACACAGAGCAGTTTCTGAGAAAGCTTCTTTCCAGTTTTGAACGGAAGATATTTCCTTTTTCACCATAGCCCTCTATGGGCTTCCAAATATCCCTTTGCCAATTCCACAACAACAGCCTTAGCGAAAGGCTTCTTGAGGGGAAAGATGTAACTCTGTGAGATGAATTCACAGAACACAGAGCAGTTTCTCAGAAAGCTTCTTTCCAGTTTTGAACGGAAGATATTTCCTTTTTCACCATAGGCCTCTATGGGCTTCCAAATATCCCTTTGCCAATTCCACAAGAACAGCCTTAGCGAAAGGCTTCTTGAAGGGAAAGATGTAACTCTGTGAGATGAATTAACAGAACACAGAGCAGTTTCTCAGAAAGCTTCTTTCCAGTTTTGAACGGAAGATATTTCCTTTTTCACCATAGCCCTCTATGGGCTTCCAAATATCCCTTTGCCAATTCCACAAGAACAGCCTTAGCGAAAGGCTTCTTGAAGGGAAAGATGTAACTCTGTGAGATGAATTAGCAGAACACAGAGCAGTTTCTCAGAAAGATTCTTTCCAATTTTGAAAGGTAGATATTTCCTTTTTCACCATAGCCCTCTATGGGCTTCCAAATATCCCTTTGCCAATTCCACAAGAACAACCTTAGCGAAAGGCTTCTTGAAGGGAAAGATGTAACTCTGTGAGATGAATTCACAGAACACAGAGCAGTTTCTCAGAAAGCTTCTTTCCAGTTTTGAACGGAAGATATTTCCTTTTTCACCATAGGCCTCTATGGGCTTCCAAATATCCCTTTGCCAATTCCACAAGAACAGCCTTAGCGAAAGGCTTTTTGAAGGGAAAGATGTAACTCTGTGAGATGAATTCACAGAACACAGAGCAGTTTCTCAGAAAGCTTCTTTCCAGTTTTGAACGGAAGATATTTACTTTTTCACCATAGCCCTCTATGGCCTTCCAAATATCCCTTTGCCAATTGCACAAGAAAAGCCTTAGCGAAACGTTTCTTGAAGGGAAAGATGTAACTCTGTGAGATGAATTCACAGAACACAGAGCAGTTTCTCAGAAAGCTTCTTTCCAGTTTTGAACGGAAGATATTTCCTTTTTCACCATAGCCCTCTATGGGCTTCCAAATATCCCTTTGCCAATTCCACAAGAACAGCCTTAGCGAAAGGCTTTTTGAAGGGAAAGATGTAACTCTGTGAGATGAATTCACAGAACACAGAGCAGTTTCTGAGAAAGCTTCTTTCCAGTTTTGAACGGAAGATATTTCCTTTTTCACCATAGCCCTCTATGGGCTTCCAAATATCCCTTTGCCAATTCCACAAGAACAGCCTTAGTGAAAGTCTTCTTGAGGGGAAAGATGTAACTCTGTGAGATGAATTCACAGAACACAGAGCAGTTTCTCAGAAAGCTTCTTTCCAGTTTTGAACGGAAGATATTTCCTTTTTCACCATAGGCCTCTATGGGCTTCCAAATATCCCTTTGCCAATTCCACAAGAACAGCCTTAGCGAAAGGCTTCTTGAAGGGAAAGATGTAACTCTGTGAGATGAATTAACAGAACACAGAGCAGTTTCTCAGAAAGCTTCTTTCCAGTTTTGAACGGAAGATATTTCCTTTTTCACCATAGCCCTCTATGGGCTTCCAAATATCCCTTTGCCAATTCCACAAGAACAGCCTTAGCGAAAGGCTTCTTGAAGGGAAAGATGTAACTCTGTGAGATGAATTAACAGAACACAGAGCAGTTTCTCAGAAAGCTTCTTTCCAGTTTTGAACGGAAGATAATTCCTTTTTCACCATAGCCCTCTATGGGCTTCCAAATATCCCTTTGCCAGTTCCACAAGAACAGCCTTAGCGAAAGGCTTCTTGAAGGGAAAGATGTAACTCTGTGAGATGAATTCACAGAACACAGAGCAGTTTCTCAGAAAGCTTCTTTCCAGTTTTGAACGGAAGATATTTCCTTTTTCACCATAGGCCTCTATGGGCTTCCAAATATCCCTTTGCCAATTCCACAAGAACAGCCTTAGCGAAAGGCTTCTTGAAGGGAAAGATGTAACTCTGTGAGATGAATTCACAGAACACAGAGCAGTTTCTCGGAAAGCTTCTTTCCAGTTTTGAACGGAAGATATTTCCTTTTTCACCATAGGCCTCTATGGGCTTCCAAATATCCCTTTGCCAATTCCACAAGAACAGCCTTAGCGAAAGGATTCTTGAAGGGAAAGATGTAACTCTGTGAGATGAATTCACAGAACACAGAGCAGTTTCTCAGAAAGCTTCTTTCCAGTTTTAACGGAAGATATTTCCTTTTTCACCGTAGGCCTTTATGGGCTTCCAAATATCCCTTTGCCAATTCCACAAGAACAGCCTTAGCGAAAGGCTTCTTGAAGGGAAAGATGTATCTCTGTGAGATGAATTAACAGAACTCAGAGCAGTTTCTCAGAAAGCTTCTTTCCAGTTTTGAACGGAAGATATTTCCTTTTTCACCATAGCCCTCTATGGGCTTCCAAATATCCCTTTGCCAATTCCACAAGAACAGCCTTAGCGAAAGGCTTCTTGAAGGGAAAGATGTAACTCTGTGAGATGAATTCACAGAACACAGAGCAGTTTCTCAGAAAGCTTCTTTCCAGTTTTGAACGGAAGATATTTCCTTTTTCACCATAGCCCTCTATGGGCTACCAAATATCCCTTTGCCAGTTCCACAAGAACAGCCTTAGCGAAAGGCTTCTTGAAGGGAAAGATGTAACACTGTGAGATGAATTAACAGAACACAGAGCAGTTTCTCAGAAAGCTTCTTTCCAGTTTTGAACGGAAGATATTTCCTTTTTCACCATAGGCCTCTATGGGCTTCCAAATATCCCTTTGCCAATTCCACAAGAACAGCCTTAGCGAAAGGCTTCTTGAAGGGAAAGATGTAACTCTATGAGATGAATTAACAGAACACAGAGCAATTTCTCAGAGAGCTTCTTTCCAGTTTTGAACGGAAGATATTTCTTTTTTCACCATAGCCCTCTATGGGCTTCCAAATATCCCTTTGCCAATTCCACAAGAACAGCCTTAGCGAAAGGCTTCTTGAAGGGAAAGATGTAACTCTGTGAGATGAATTCACAGAACACAGAGCAGTTTCTCAGAAAGATTCTTTCCAATTTTAAAAGGAAGATATTTCCTTTTTCACCATAGCCCTCTATGGGCTTCCAAATATCCCTTTGCCAATTCCACAACAACAGCCTTAGCGAAAGGCTTCTTGAAGGGAAAGATGTAACTCTGTGAGATGAATTCACAGAACACAGAGCAGTTTCTCAGAAAGCTTCTTTCCAGTTTTGAACGGAAGATATTTCCTTTTTCACCATAGCCCTCTATGGGCTTCCAAATATCCCTTTGCCAATTCCACAAGAACAGCCTTAGCGAAAGGTTTCTTGAAGGGAAAGATGTAACTCTTTGAGATGAATTCACAGAACACAGAGCAGTTTCTCAGAAAGCTTCTTTCCAGTTTTGAACGGAAGATATTTCCTTTTTCACCATAGGCCTCTATGGGCTTTAAAATATCCCTTTGCCAATTCCACAAGAACAGCCTTAGCGAAAGGCTTCTTGAAGGGAAAGATGTAACTCTGTGAGATGAATTAGCAGAACACAGAGCAGTTTCTCAGAAAGATTCTTTCCAATTTTGAAAGGTAGATATTTCCTTTTTCACCATAGCCCTCTATGGGCTTCCAAATATCCCTTTGCCAATTCCACAACAACAGCCTTAGCGAAAGGCTTCTTGAAGGGAAAGATGTATCTCTGTGAGATGAATTAACAGAACTCAGAGCAGTTTCTCAGAAAGCTTCTTTCCAGTTTTGAACGGAAGATATTTACTTTTTCACCATAGCCCCCTATGGGCTTCCAAATATCCCTTTGCCAATTCCACAAGAACAACCTTAGCGAAAGGCTTCTTGAAGGGAAAGATGTAACTCTGTGAGATGAATTCACAGAACACAGAGCAGTTTCTCAGAAAGCTTCTTTCCAGTTTTGAACGGAAGATATTTCCTTTTTCACCATAGCCCTCTATGGGCTTCCAAATATCCCTTTGCCAATTCCACAAGAACAGCCTTAGCGAAAGGCTTTTTGAAGGGAAAGATGTAACTCTGTGAGATGAATTCACAGAACACAGAGCAGTTTCTGAGAAAGCTTCTTTCCAGTTTTGAACGGAAGATATTTCCTTTTTCACCATAGCCCTCTATGGGCTTCCAAATATCCCTTTGCCAATTCCACAAGAACAGCCTTAGTGAAAGGCTTCTTGAGGGGAAAGATGTAACTCTGTGAGATGAATTCACAGAACACAGAGCAGTTTCTCAGAAAGCTTCTTTCCAGTTTTGAACGGAAGATATTTCCTTTTTCACCATAGGCCTCTATGGGCTTCCAAATATCCCTTTGCCAATTCCACAAGAACAGCCTTAGCGAAAGGCTTCTTGAAGGGAAAGATGTAACTCTGTGAGATGAATTAACAGAACACAGAGCAGTTTCTCAGAAAGCTTCTTTCCAGTTTTGAACGGAAGATATTTCCTTTTTCACCATAGCCCTCTATGGGCTTCCAAATATCCCTTTGCCAATTCCACAAGAACAGCCTTAGCGAAAGGCTTCTTGAAGGGAAAGATGTAACTCTGTGAGATGAATTAACAGAACACAGAGCAGTTTCTCAGAAAGCTTCTTTCCAGTTTTGAACGGAAGATAATTCCTTTTTCACCATAGCCCTCTATGGGCTTCCAAATATCCCTTTGCCAGTTCCACAAGAACAGCCTTAGCGAAAGGCTTCTTGAAGGGAAAGATGTAACTCTGTGAGATGAATTCACAGAACACAGAGCAGTTTCTCAGAAAGCTTCTTTCCAGTTTTGAACGGAAGATATTTCCTTTTTCACCATAGGCCTCTATGGGCTTCCAAATATCCCTTTGCCAATTCCACAAGAACAGCCTTAGCGAAAGGCTTCTTGAAGGGAAAGATGTAACTCTGTGAGATGAATTCACAGAACACAGAGCAGTTTCTCGGAAAGCTTCTTTCCAGTTTTGAACGGAAGATATTTCCTTTTTCACCATAGGCCTCTATGGGCTTCCAAATATCCCTTTGCCAATTCCACAACAACAGCCTTAGCGAAAGGCTTCTTGAAGGGAAAGATGTAACTCTGTGAGATGAATTCACAGAACACAGAGCAGTTTCTCAGAAAGCTTCTTTCCAGTTTTGAACGGAAGATATTTCCTTTTTCACCATAGGCCTCTATGGGCTTCCAAATATCCCTTTGCCAATTCCACAAGAACAGCCTTAGCGAAAGGCTTCTTGAAGGGAAAGATGTAACTCTGTGAGATGAATTAACAGAACACAGAGCAGTTTCTCAGAAAGCTTCTTTCCAGTTTTGAACGGAAGATATTTCCTTTTTCACCATAGCCCTCTATGGGCTTCCAAATATCCCTTTGCCAATTCCACAAGAACAGCCTTAGCGAAAGGCTTCTTGAAGGGAAAGATGTAACTCTGTGAGATGAATTAGCAGAACACAGAGCAGTTTCTCAGAAAGATTCTTTCCAATTTTGAAAGGTAGATATTTCCTTTTTCACCATAGCCCTCTATGGGCTTCCAAATATCCCTTTGCCAATTCCACAACAACAGCCTTAGCGAAAGGCTTCTTGAAGGGAAAGATGTATCTCTGTGAGATGAATTAACAGAACTCAGAGCAGTTTCTCAGAAAGCTTCTTTCCAGTTTTGAACGGAAGATATTTACTTTTTCACCATAGCCCTCTATGGGCTTCCAAATATCCCTTTGCCAATTCCACAAGAACAACCTTAGCGAAAGGCTTCTTGAAGGGAAAGATGTAACTCTGTGAGATGAATTCACAGAACACAGAGCAGTTTCTCAGAAAGCTTCTTTCCAGTTTTGAACGGAAGATATTTCCTTTTTCACCATAGGCCTCTATGGGCTTCCAAATATCCCTTTGCCAATTCCACAAGAACAGCCTTAGCGAAAGGCTTTTTGAAGGGAAAGATGTAACTCTGTGAGATGAATTCACAGAACACAGAGCAGTTTCTCAGAAAGCTTCTTTCCAGTTTTGAACGGAAGATATTTACTTTTTCACCATAGCCCTCTATGGCCTTCCAAATATCCCTTTGCCAATTGCACAAGAAAAGCCTTAGCGAAACGTTTCTTGAAGGGAAAGATGTAACTCTGTGAGATGAATTCACAGAACACAGAGCAGTTTCTCAGAAAGCTTCTTTCCAGTTTTGAACGGAAGATATTTCCTTTTTCACCATAGCCCTCTATGGGCTTCCAAATATCCCTTTGCCAATTCCACAAGAACAGCCTTAGCGAAAGGCTTTTTGAAGGGAAAGATGTAACTCTGTGAGATGAATTCACAGAACACAGAGCAGTTTCTGAGAAAGCTTCTTTCCAGTTTTGAACGGAAGATATTTCCTTTTTCACCATAGCCCTCTATGGGCTTCCAAATATCCCTTTGCCAATTCCACAAGAACAGCCTTAGTGAAAGGCTTCTTGAGGGGAAAGATGTAACTCTGTGAGATGAATTCACAGAACACAGAGCAGTTTCTCAGAAAGCTTCTTTCCAGTTTTGAACGGAAGATATTTCCTTTTTCACCATAGGCCTCTATGGGCTTCCAAATATCCCTTTGCCAATTCCACAAGAACAGCCTTAGCGAAAGGCTTCTTGAAGGGAAAGATGTAACTCTGTGAGATGAATTAACAGAACACAGAGCAGTTTCTCAGAAAGCTTCTTTCCAGTTTTGAACGGAAGATATTTCCTTTTTCACCATAGCCCTCTATGGGCTTCCAAATATCCCTTTGCCAATTCCACAAGAACAGCCTTAGCGAAAGGCTTCTTGAAGGGAAAGATGTAACTCTGTGAGATGAATTAACAGAACACAGAGCAGTTTCTCAGAAAGCTTCTTTCCAGTTTTGAACGGAAGATAATTCCTTTTTCACCATAGCCCTCTATGGGCTTCCAAATATCCCTTTGCCAGTTCCACAAGAACAGCCTTAGCGAAAGGCTTCTTGAAGGGAAAGATGTAACTCTGTGAGATGAATTCACAGAACACAGAGCAGTTTCTCAGAAAGCTTCTTTCCAGTTTTGAACGGAAGATATTTCCTTTTTCACCATAGGCCTCTATGGGCTTCCAAATATCCCTTTGCCAATTCCACAAGAACAGCCTTAGCGAAAGGCTTCTTGAAGGGAAAGATGTAACTCTGTGAGATGAATTCACAGAACACAGAGCAGTTTCTCGGAAAGCTTCTTTCCAGTTTTGAACGGAAGATATTTCCTTTTTCACCATAGGCCTCTATGGGCTTCCAAATATCCCTTTGCCAATTCCACAAGAACAGCCTTAGCGAAAGGATTCTTGAAGGGAAAGATGTAACTCTGTGAGATGAATTCACAGAACACAGAGCAGTTTCTCAGAAAGCTTCTTTCCAGTTTTAACGGAAGATATTTCCTTTTTCACCGTAGGCCTTTATGGGCTTCCAAATATCCCTTTGCCAATTCCACAAGAACAGCCTTAGCGAAAGGCTTCTTGAAGGGAAAGATGGATCTCTGTGAGATGAATTAACAGAACTCAGAGCAGTTTCTCAGAAAGCTTCTTTCCAGTTTTGAACGGAAGATATTTCCTTTTTCACCATAGCCCTCTATGGGCTTCCAAATATCCCTTTGCCAATTCCACAAGAACAGCCTTAGCGAAAGGCTTCTTGAAGGGAAAGATGTAACTCTGTGAGATGAATTCACAGAACACAGAGCAGTTTCTCAGAAAGCTTCTTTCCAGTTTTGAACGGAAGATATTTCCTTTTTCACCATAGCCCTCTATGGGCTACCAAATATCCCTTTGCCAGTTCCACAAGAACAGCCTTAGCGAAAGGCTTCTTGAAGGGAAAGATGTAACACTGTGAGATGAATTAACAGAACACAGAGCAGTTTCTCAGAAAGCTTCTTTCCAGTTTTGAACGGAAGATATTTCCTTTTTCACCATAGCCCTCTATGGGCTTCCAAATATCCCTTTGCCAATTCCACAAGAACAGCCTTAGCGAAAGGCTTCTTGAAGGGAAAGATGTAACTCTATGAGATGAATTAACAGAACACAGAGCAATTTCTCAGAGAGCTTCTTTCCAGTTTTGAACGGAAGATATTTCCTTTTTCACCATAGCCCTCTATGGGCTTCCAAATATCCCTTTGCCAATTCCACAAGAACAGCCTTAGCGAAAGGCTTCTTGAAGGGAAAGATGTAACTCTGTGAGATGAATTCACAGAACACAGAGCAGTTTCTCAGAAAGATTCTTTCCAATTTTAAAAGGAAGATATTTCCTTTTTCACCATAGCCCTCTATGGGCTTCCAAATATCCCTTTGCCAATTCCACAACAACAGCCTTAGCGAAAGGCTTCTTGAAGGGAAAGATGTAACTCTGTGAGATGAATTCACAGAACACAGAGCAGTTTCTCAGAAAGCTTCTTTCCAGTTTTGAACGGAAGATATTTCCTTTTTCACCATAGCCCTCTATGGGCTTCCAAATATCCCTTTGCCAATTCCACAAGAACAGCCTTAGCGAAAGGTTTCTTGAAGGGAAAGATGTAACTCTTTGAGATGAATTCACAGAACACAGAGCAGTTTCTCAGAAAGCTTCTTTCCAGTTTTGAACGGAAGATATTTCCTTTTTCACCATAGCCCTCTATGGGCTTCCAAATATCCCTTTGCCAATTCCACAAGAACAGCCTTAGCGAAAGGCTTCTTGAAGGGAAAGATGTAACTCTGTGAGATGAATTAGCAGAACACAGAGCAGTTTCTCAGAAAGATTCTTTCCAATTTTGAAAGGTAGATATTTCCTTTTTCACCATAGCCCTCTATGGGCTTCCAAATATCCCTTTGCCAATTCCACAACAACAGCCTTAGCGAAAGGCTTCTTGAAGGGAAAGATGTATCTCTGTGAGATGAATTAACAGAACTCAGAGCAGTTTCTCAGAAAGCTTCTTTCCAGTTTTGAACGGAAGATATTTACTTTTTCACCATAGCCCTCTATGGGCTTCCAAATATCCCTTTGCCAATTCCACAAGAACAACCTTAGCGAAAGGCTTCTTGAAGGGAAAGATGTAACTCTGTGAGATGAATTCACAGAACACAGAGCAGTTTCTGAGAAAGCTTCTTTCCAGTTTTGAACGGAAGATATTTCCTTTTTCACCATAGCCCTCTATGGGCTTCCAAATATCCCTTTGCCAATTCCACAAGAACAGCCTTAGTGAAAGGCTTCTTGAGGGGAAAGATGTAACTCTGTGAGATGAATTCACAGAACACAGAGCAGTTTCTCAGAAAGCTTCTTTCCAGTTTTGAACGGAAGATATTTCCTTTTTCACCATAGGCCTCTATGGGCTTCCAAATATCCCTTTGCCAATTCCACAAGAACAGCCTTAGCGAAAGGCTTCTTGAAGGGAAAGATGTAACTCTGTGAGATGAATTAACAGAACACAGAGCAGTTTCTCAGAAAGCTTCTTTCCAGTTTTGAACGGAAGATATTTCCTTTTTCACCATAGCCCTCTATGGGCTTCCAAATATCCCTTTGCCAATTCCACAAGAACAGCCTTAGCGAAAGGCTTCTTGAAGGGAAAGATGTAACTCTGTGAGATGAATTAACAGAACACAGAGCAGTTTCTCAGAAAGCTTCTTTCCAGTTTTGAACGGAAGATAATTCCTTTTTCACCATAGCCCTCTATGGGCTTCCAAATATCCCTTTGCCAGTTCCACAAGAACAGCCTTAGCGAAAGGCTTCTTGAAGGGAAAGATGTAACTCTGTGAGATGAATTCACAGAACACAGAGCAGTTTCTCAGAAAGCTTCTTTCCAGTTTTGAACGGAAGATATTTCCTTTTTCACCATAGGCCTCTATGGGCTTCCAAATATCCCTTTGCCAATTCCACAAGAACAGCCTTAGCGAAAGGCTTCTTGAAGGGAAAGATGTAACTCTGTGAGATGAATTCACAGAACACAGAGCAGTTTCTCGGAAAGCTTCTTTCCAGTTTTGAACGGAAGATATTTCCTTTTTCACCATAGGCCTCTATGGGCTTCCAAATATCCCTTTGCCAATTCCACAACAACAGCCTTAGCGAAAGGCTTCTTGAAGGGAAAGATGTAACTCTGTGAGATGAATTCACAGAACACAGAGCAGTTTCTCAGAAAGCTTCTTTCCAGTTTTGAACGGAAGATATTTCCTTTTTCACCATAGGCCTCTATGGGCTTCCAAATATCCCTTTGCCAATTCCACAAGAACAGCCTTAGCGAAAGGCTTCTTGAAGGGAAAGATGTAACTCTGTGAGATGAATTAACAGAACACAGAGCAGTTTCTCAGAAAGCTTCTTTCCAGTTTTGAACGGAAGATATTTCCTTTTTCACCGTAGCCCTCTATGGGCTTCCAAATATCCCTTTGCCAATTCCACAAGAACAGCCTTAGCGAAAGGCTTCTTGAAGGGAAAGATGTAACTCTGTGAGATGAATTAACAGAACACAGAGCAGTTTCTCAGAAAGCTTCTTTCCAGTTTTGAACGGAAGATAATTCCTTTTTCACCATAGCCCTCTATGGGCTTCCAAATATCCCTTTGCCAGTTCCACAAGAACAGCCTTAGCGAAAGGCTTCTTGAAGGGAAAGATGTAACTCTGTGAGATGAATTCACAGAACACAGAGCAGTTTCTCAGAAAGCTTCTTTCCAGTTTTGAACGGAAGATATTTCCTTTTTCACCATAGGCCTCTATGGGCTTCCAAATATCCCTTTGCCAATTCCACAAGAACAGCCTTAGCGAAAGGCTTCTTGAAGGGAAAGATGTAACTCTGTGAGATGAATTCACAGAACACAGAGCAGTTTCTCGGAAAGCTTCTTTCCAGTTTTGAACGGAAGATATTTCCTTTTTCACCATAGGCCTCTATGGGCTTCCAAATATCCCTTTGCCAATTCCACAAGAACAGCCTTAGCGAAAGGATTCTTGAAGGGAAAGATGTAACTCTGTGAGATGAATTCACAGAACACAGAGCAGTTTCTCAGAAAGCTTCTTTCCAGTTTTGAACGGAAGATATTTCCTTTTTCACCATAGCCCTCTATGGGCTTCCAAATATCCCTTTGCCAATTCCACAAGAACAGCCTTAGCGAAAGGCTTCTTGAAGGGAAAGATGTAACTCTGTGAGATGAATTAGCAGAACACAGAGCAGTTTCTCAGAAAGATTCTTTCCAATTTTGAAAGGTAGATATTTCCTTTTTCACCATAGCCCTCTATGGGCTTCCAAATATCCCTTTGCCAATTCCACAAGAACAGCCTTAGCGAAAGGCTTCTTGAAGGGAAAGATGTATCTCTGTGAGATGAATTAACAGAACTCAGAGCAGTTTCTCAGAAAGCTTCTTTCCAGTTTTGAACGGAAGATATTTACTTTTTCACCATAGCCCTCTATGGGCTTCCAAATATCCCTTTGCCAATTCCACAAGAACAGCCTTAGCGAAAGGCTTCTTGAGGGGAAAGATGTAACTCTGTGAGATGAATTAACAGAACACAGAGCAGTTTCTCAGAAAGCTTCTTTCCAGTTTTGAACGGAAGATATTTCCTTTTTCACCATAGCCCTCTATGGGCTTCCAAATATCCCTTTGCCAATTCCACAAGAACAGGCTTAGCGAAAGGCTTCTTGAAGGGAAAGATGTAACTCTGTGAGATGAATTCACAGAACACAGAGCAGTTTCTCAGAAAGCTTCTTTCCAGTTTTGAACGGAAGATATTTCCTTTTTCACCATAGCCGTCTATGGGCTTCCAAATATCCCTTTGCCAATTCCACAAGAACAGCCTTAGCGGAAGGCTTCTTGAAGGGAAAGATGTAACTCTGTGAGATGAATTCACAGAACACAGAGCAGTTTCTCAGAAAGCTTCTTTCCAGTTTTGAACGGAAGATATTTCCTTTTTCACCATAGCCCTCTATGGGCTTCCAAATATCCCTTTGCCAATTCCACAAGAACAGCCTTAGCGAAAGGCTTCTTGAAGGGAAAGATGTAACTCTGTGAGATGAATTAACAGAACACAGAGCAGTTTCTCAGAAAGCTTCTTTCCAGTTTTGAACGGAAGATATTTCCTTTTTCACCATAGGCCTCTATTTGCTTCCAAATATCCCTTTGCCAATTCCACAAGAACAGCCTTAGCGAAAGGCTTCTTGAAGGGAAAGATGTAACTCTGTGAGATGAATTCACAGAACACAGAGCAGTGTCTCAGAAAGCTTCTTTCCAGTTTTGAACGGAAGATATTTCCTTTTTCACCATAGCCCTCTATGGGCTTCCAAATATCCCTTTGCCAATTCCACAAGAACAGCCTTAGCGAAAGGCTTCTTGAAGGGAAAGATGTAACTCCGTGAGATTAATTAACAGAACACAGAGCAGTTTCTCAGAAAGCTTCTTTCCAGTTTTGAACGGAAGATATTTCCTTTTTCACCATAGCCCTCTATGGGCTTCCAAATATCCCTTTGCCAATTCCACAAGAACAGCCTTAGCGAAAGGCTTCTTGAAGGGAAAGATGTAACTTTGTGAGATGAATTACCAGAACACAGAGCAGTTTCTCAGAAAGATTCTTTCCAATTTTGAAAGGTAGATATTTCCTTTTTCACCATAGCCCTCTATGGGCTTCCAAATATCCCTTTGCCAATTCCACAACAACAGCCTTAGCGAAAGGCTTCTTGAAGGGAAAGATGTATCTCTGTGAGATGAATTAACAGAACTCAGAGCAGTTTCTCAGAAAGCTTCTTTCCAGTTTTGAACGGAAGATATTTACTTTTTCACCATAGCCCTCTATGGGCTTCCAAATATCCCTTTGCCAATTCCACAAGAACAACCTTAGCGAAAGGCTTCTTGAAGGGAAAGATGTAACTCTGTGAGATGAATTCACAGAACACAGAGCAGTTTCTCAGAAAGCTTCTTTCCAGTTTTGAACGGAAGATATTTCCTTTTTCACCATAGGCCTCTATGGGCTTCCAAATATCCCTTTGCCAATTCCACAAGAACAGCCTTAGCGAAAGGCTTCTTGAAGGGAAAGATGTAACTCTGTGAGATGAATTCACAGAACACAGAGCAGTTTCTCAGAAAGCTTCTTTCCAGTTTTGAACGGAAGATATTTCCTTTTTCACCATAGCCCTCTATGGCCTTCCAAATATCCCTTTGCCAATTGCACAAGAACAGCCTTAGCGAAAGGTTTCTTGAAGGGAAAGATGTAACTCTGTGAGATGAATTCACAGAACACAGAGCAGTTTCTCAGAAAGCTTCTTTCCAGTTTTGAACGGAAGATATTTCCTTTTTCACCATAGGCCTCTATGGGCTTCCAAATATCCCTTTGCCAATTCCACAAGAACAGCCTTAGCGAAAGGCTTCTTGAGGGGAAAGATGTAACTCTGTGAGATGAATTAACAGAACACAGAGCAGTTTCTCAGAAAGCTTCTTTCCAGTTTTGAACGGAAGATATTTCCTTTTTCACCATAGCCCTCTATGGGCTTCCAAATATCCCTTTGCCAATTCCACAAGAACAGCCTTAGCGAAAGGCTTCTTGAAGGGAAAGATGTAACTCTGTGAGATGAATTCACACAACACAGAGCAGTTTCTCAGAAAGCTTCTTTCCAGTTTTGAACGGAAGATATTTCCTTTTTCACCAGAGCCGTCTATGGGCTTCCAAATATCCCTTTGCCAATTCCACAAGAACAGCCTTAGCGGAAGGCTTCTTGAAGGGAAAGATGTAACACTGTGAGATGAATTCACAGAACACAGAGCAGTTTCTCAGAAAGCTTCTTTCCAGTTTTGAACGGAAGATATTTCCTTTTTCACCATAGCCCTCTATGGGCTTCCAAATATCCCTTTGCCAATTCCACAAGAACAGCCTTAGCGAAAGGCTTTTTGAAGGGAATGATGTAACTCTGTGAGATGAATTCACAGAACACAGAGCAGTTTCTGAGAAAGCTTCTTTCCAGTTTTGAACGGAAGATATTTCCTTTTTCACCATAGCCCTCTATGGGCTTCCAAATATCCCTTTGCCAATTCCACAAGAACAGCCTTAGCGAAAGGCTTCTTGAGGGGAAAGATGTAACTCTGTGAGATGAATTCACAGAACACAGAGCAGTTTCTCGGAAAGCTTCTTTCCAGTTTTGAACGGAAGATATTTCCTTTTTCACCATAGGCCTCTATGGGCTTCCAAATATCCCTTTGCCAATTCCACAAGAACAGCCTTAGCGAAAGGATTCTTGAAGGGAAAGATGTAACTCTGTGAGATGAATTCACAGAACACAGAGCAGTTTCAAAGAAAGCTTCTTTCCAGTTTTGAACGGAAGATATTTCCTTTTTCACCATAGCCCTCTATGGGCTTCCAAATATCCCTTTGCCAATTCCACAAGAACAGCCTTAGCGAAAGGCTTCTTGAAGGGAAAGATGTAACTCTGTGAGATGAATTAACAGAACACAGAGCAGTTTCTCAGAAAGCTTCTTTCCAGTTTTGAACGGAAGATATTTCCTTTTTCACCATAGGCCTCTATGGGCTTCCAAATATCCCTTTGCCAATTCCACAAGAACAGCCTTAGCGAAAGGCTTCTTGAGGGGAAAGATGTAACTCTGTGAGATGAATTAACAGAACACAGAGCAGTTTCTCAGAAAGCTTCTTTCCAGTTTTGAACGGAAGATATTTCCTTTTTCACCATAGCCCTCTATGGGCTTCCAAATATCCCTTTGCCAATTCCACAAGAACAGCCTTAGCGAAAGGCTTCTTGAAGGGAAAGATGTAACTCTGTGAGATGAATTCACACAACACAGAGCAGTTTCTCAGAAAGCTTCTTTCCAGTTTTGAACGGAAGATATTTCCTTTTTCACCATAGCCGTCTATGGGCTTCCAAATATCCCTTTGCCAATTCCACAAGAACAGCCTTAGCGGAAGGCTTCTTGAAGGGAAAGATGTAACACTGTGAGATGAATTCACAGAACACAGAGCAGTTTCTCAGAAAGCTTCTTTCCAGTTTTGAACGGAAGATATTTCCTTTTTCACCATAGCCCTCTATGGGCTTCCAAATATCCCTTTGCCAATTCCACAAGAACAGCCTTAGCGAAAGGCTTTTTGAAGGGAATGATGTAACTCTGTGAGATGAATTCACAGAACACAGAGCAGTTTCTGAGAAAGCTTCTTTCCAGTTTTGAACGGAAGATATTTCCTTTTTCACCATAGCCCTCTATGGGCTTCCAAATATCCCTTTGCCAATTCCACAAGAACAGCCTTAGCGAAAGGCTTCTTGAGGGGAAAGATGTAACTCTGTGAGATGAATTCACAGAACACAGAGCAGTTTCTCGGAAAGCTTCTTTCCAGTTTTGAACGGAAGATATTTCCTTTTTCACCATAGGCCTCTATGGGCTTCCAAATATCCCTTTGCCAATTCCACAAGAACAGCCTTAGCGAAAGGATTCTTGAAGGGAAAGATGTAACTCTGTGAGATGAATTCACAGAACACAGAGCAGTTTCAAAGAAAGCTTCTTTCCAGTTTTGAACGGAAGATATTTCCTTTTTCACCATAGCCCTCTATGGGCTTCCAAATATCCCTTTGCCAATTCCACAAGAACAGCCTTAGCGAAAGGCTTCTTGAAGGGAAAGATGTAACTCTGTGAGATGAATTAACAGAACACAGAGCAGTTTCTCAGAAAGCTTCTTTCCAGTTTTGAACGGAAGATATTTCCTTTTTCACCATAGGCCTCTATGGGCTTCCAAATATCCCTTTGCCAATTCCACAAGAACAGCCTTAGCGAAAGGCTTCTTGAAGGGAAAGATGTAACTCTGTGAGATGAATTAACAGAACACAGAGCAGTTTCTCAGAAAGCTTCTTTCCAGTTTTGAACGGAAGATATTTCCTTTTTCACCATAGCCCTCTATGGGCTTCCAAATATCCCTTTGCCAATTCCACAAGAACAGCCTTAGCGAAAGGCTTCTTGAAGGGAAAGATGTAACTCTATGAGATGAATTCACAGAACACAGAGCAGTTTCTCAGAGAGCTTCTTTCCAGTTTTGAACGGAAGATATTTCCTTTTTCACCATAGCCCTCTATGGGCTTCCAAATATCCCTTTGCCAATTCCACAAGAACAGCCTTAGCGAAAGGCTTCTTGAAGGGAAAGATGTAACTCTGTGAGATGAATTCACAGAACACAGAGCAGTTTCTCAGAAAGATTCTTTCCAATTTTAAAAGGAAGATATTTCCTTTTTCACCATAGCCCTCTATGGGCTTCCAAATATCCCTTTGCCAATTCCACAACAACAGCCTTAGCGAAAGGCTTCTTGAAGGGAAAGATATAACTCTGTGAGATGAATTCACAGAACACAGAGCAGTTTCTCAGAAAGCTTCTTTCCAGTTTTGAACGGAAGATATTTCCTTTTTCACCATAGCCCTCTATGGGCTTCCAAATATCCCTTTGCCAATTCCACAAGAACAGCCTTAGGGAAAGGTTTCTTGAAGGGAAAGATGTAACTCTTTGAGATGAATTCACAGAACACAGAGCAGTTTCTCAGAAAGCTTCTTTCCAGTTTTGAACGGAAGATATTTCCTTTTTCACCATAGGCCTCTACGGGCTTCCAAATATCCCTTTGCCAATTCCACAAGAACAGCCTTAGCGAAAGGCTTCTTGAAGGGAAAGATGTAACTCTGTGAGATGAATTCACAGAACACAGAGCAGTTTCTCAGAAAGCTTCTTTCCAGTTTTGAACGGAAGATATTTCCTTTTTCACCATAGGCCTCTATGGGCTTCCAAATATCCCTTTGCCAATTCCACAAGAACAGCCTTAGCGAAAGGCTTCTTGAAGGGAAAGATGTAACTCTGTGAGATGAATTCACAGAACACAGAGCAGTTTCTCAGAAAGCTTCTTTCCAGTTTTGAACGGAAGATATTTCCTTTTTCACCATAGCCCTCTATGGGCTTCCAAATATCCCTTTGCCAATTCCACAAGAACAGCCTTAGCAAAAGGCTTTTTGAAGGGAAAGATGTAACTCTGTGAGATGAATTCACAGAACACAGAGCAGTTTCTGAGAAAGCTTCTTTCCAGTTTTGAACGGAAGATATTTCCTTTTTCACCATAGCCCTCTATGGGCTTCCAAATATCCCTTTGCCAATTCCACAAGAACAGCCTTAGCGAAAGGCTTCTTGAGGGGAAAGATGTAACTCTGTGAGATGAATTCACAGAACACAGAGCCGTTTCTCAGGAAGCTTCTTTCCAGTTTTGAACGGAAGATATTTCCTTTTTCACCATAGGCCTCTATGGGCTTCCAAATATCCCTTTGCCAATTCCACAACAACAGCCTTAGCGAAAGGCTTCTTGAAGGGAAAGATGTAACTCTGTGAGATGAATTCACAGAACACAGAGCAGTTTCTCAGAAAGCTTCTTTCCAGTTTTGAACGGAAGATATTTCCTTTTTCACCATAGCCCTCTATGGGCTTCCAAATATCCCTTTGCCAATTCCACAAGAACAGCCTTAGCGAAAGGCATCTTGAAGGGAAAGATGTAACTCTGTGAGATGAATTAACAGAACACAGAGCAGTTTCTCAGAAAGCTTCTTTCCAGTTTTGAACGGAAGATAATTCCTTTTTCACCATAGCCCTCTATGGGCTTCCAAATATCCCTTTGCCAGTTCCACAAGAACAGCCTTAGCGAAAGGCTTCTTGAAGGGAAAGATGTAACTCTGTGAGATGAATTCACAGAACACAGAGCAGTTTCTCAGAAAGCTTCTTTCCAGTTTTGAACGGAAGATATTTCCTTTTTCACCATAGGCCTCTATGGGCTTCCAAATATCCCTTTGCCAATTCCACAAGAACAGCCTTAGCGAAAGGCTTCTTGAAGGGAAAGATGTAACTCTGTGAGATGAATTCACAGAACACAGAGCAGTTTCTCGGAAAGCTTCTTTCCAGTTTTGAACGGAAGATATTTACTTTTTCACCATAGGCCTCTATGGGCTTCCAAATATCCCTTTGCCAATTCCACAAGAACAGCCTTAGCGAAAGGATTCTTGAAGGGAAAGATGTAACTCTGTGAGATGAATTCACAGAACACAGAGCAGTTTCTCAGAAAGCTTCTTTCCAGTTTTGAACGGAAGATATTTCCTTTTTCACCATAGCCCTCTATGGGCTTCCAAATATCCCTTTGCCAATTCCACAAGAACAGGCTTAGCGAAAGGCTTTTTGAAGGGAAAGATGTAACTCTGTGAGATGAATTCACAGAACACAGAGCAGTTTCTCAGAAAGCTTCTTTCCAGTTTTGAACGGAAGATATTTCCTTTTTCACCATAGCCCTCTATGGGCTTCCAAATATCCCTTTGCCAATTCCACAAGAACAGCCTTAGCGAAAGGATTCTTGAAGGGAAAGATGTAACTCTGTGAGATGAATTAACAGAACACAGAGCAGTTTCTCAGAAAGCTTCTTTCCAGTTTTGAACGGAAGATATTTCCTTTTTCACCATAGGCCTCTATGGGCTTCCAAATATCCCTTTGCCAATTCCACAAGAACAGCCTTAGCGAAAGGCTTCTTGAAGGGAAAGATGTAACTCTGTGAGATGAATTCACAGAACACAGAGCAGTTTCTCAGAAAGCTTCTTTCCAGTTTTGAACGGAAGATATTTCCTTTTTCACCATAGCCCTCTATGGGCTTCCAAATATCCCTTTGCCAATTCCACAAGAACAGCCTTAGCGAAAGGCTTCTTGAAGGGAAAGATGTAACTCCGTGAGATTAATTAACAGAACACAGAGCAGTTTCTCAGAAAGCTTCTTTCCAGTTTTGAACGGAAGATATTTCCTTTTTCACCATAGCCCTCTATGGGCTTCCAAATATCCCTTTGCCAATTCCACAAGAACAGCCTTAGCGAAAGGCTTCTTGAAGGGAAAGATGTAACTCTGTGAGATGAATTCACAGAACACAGAGCAGTTTCTCAGAAAGATTCTTTCCAATTTTGAAATGTAGATATTTCCTTTTTCACCATAGCCCTCTATGGGCTTCCAAATATCCCTTTGCCAATTCCACAACAACAGCCTTAGCGAAAGGCTTCTTGAAGGGAAAGATGTATCTCTGTGAGATGAATTAACAGAACTCAGAGCAGTTTCTCAGAAAGCTTCTTTCCAGTTTTGAACGGAAGATATTTACTTTTTCACCATAGCCCTCTATGGCCTTCCAAATATCCCTTTGCCAATTCCACAAGAACAGCCTTAGCGAAAGGTTTCTTGAAGGGAAAGATGTAACTCTGTGAGATGAATTCACAGAACACAGAGCAGTTTCTCAGAAAGCTTCTTTCCAGTTTTGAACGGAAGATATTTCCTTTTTCACCCTAGGCCTCTATGGGCTTCCAAATATCCCTTTGCCAATTCCACAAGAACAGCCTTAGCGAAAGGCTTCTTGAGGGGAAAGATGTAACTCTGTGAGATGAATTAACAGAACACAGAGCAGTTTCTCAGAAAGCTTCTTTCCAGTTTTGAACGGAAGTTATTTCCTTTTTCACCATAGCCCTCTAAGGGCTTCCAAATATCCCTTTGCCAATTCCACAAGAACAGCCTTAGCGAAAGGCATCCTGAAGGGAAAGATGTAACTCTGTGAGATGAATTAACAGAACACAGAGCAGTTTCTCAGAAAGCTTCTTTCCAGTTTTGAACGGAAGATAATTCCTTTTTCACCATAGCCCTCTATGGGCTTCCAAATATCCCTTTGCCAGTTCCACAAGAACAGCCTTAGCGAAAGGCTTCTTTAAGGGAAAGATGTAACTCTGTGAGATGAATTCACAGAACACAGAGCAGTTTCTCAGAAAGCTTCTTTCCGGTTTTGAACGGAAGATATTTCCTTTTTCACCATAGGCCTCTATGGGCTTCCAAATATCCCTTTGCCAATTCCACAAGAACAGCCTTAGCGAAAGGCTTCTTGAAGGGAAAGATGTAACTCTGTGAGATGAATTCACAGAACACAGAGCAGTTTCTCGGAAAGCTTCTTTCTAGTTTTGAACGGAAGATATTTCCTTTTTCACCATAGGCCTCTAAGGGCTTCCAAATATCCCTTTGCCAATTCCACAAGAACAGCCTTAGCGAAAGGATTCTTGAAGGGAAAGATGTAACTCTGTGAGATGAATTCACAGAACACAGAGCAGTTTCTCAGAAAGCTTCTTTCCAGTTTTGAACGGAAGATATTTCCTTTTTCACCATAGCCCTCTATGGGCTTCCAAATATCCCTTTGCCAATTCCACAAGAACAGCCTTAGCGAAAGGCTTTTTGAAGGGAAAGATGTAACTCTGTGAGATGAATTCACAGAACACAGAGCAGTTTCTCAGAAAGCTTCTTTCCAGTTTTGAACGGAAGATATTTCCTTTTTCACCATAGCCCTCTATGGGCTTCCAAATATCCCTTTGCCAATTCCACAAGAACAGCCTTAGCGAAAGGCTTCTTGAAGGGAAAGATGTAACTCTGTGAGATGAATTAACAGAACACAGAGCAGTTTCTCAGAAAGCTTCTTTCCAGTTTTGAACGGAAGATATTTCCTTTTTCACCATAGCCCTCTATGGCCTTCCAAATATCCCTTTGCCAATTCCACAAGAACAGCCTTAGCGAAAGGCTTCTTGAAGGGAAAGATGTAACTCTGTGAGATGAATTCACAGAACACAGAGCAGTTTCTCAGAAAGCTTCTTTCCAGTTTTGAACGGAAGATATTTCCTTTTTCACCATAGGCCTCTATGGGCTTCCAAATATCCCTTTGCCAATTCCACAAGAACAGCCTTAGCGAAAGGCTTCTTGAGGGGAAAGATGTAACTCTGTGAGATGAATTCACAGAACACAGAGCAGTTTCTCAGAAAGCTTCTTTCCAGTTTTGAACGGAAGATATTTCCTTTTTCACCATAGCCCTCTATGGGCTTCCAAATATCCCTTTGCCAATTCCACAAGAACAGCCTTAGCGAAAGGCTTCTTGAAGGGAAAGATGTAAATCTGTGAGATGAATTCACAGAACACAGAGCAGTTTCTCAGAAAGCTTCTTTCCAGTTTTGAACGGAAGATATTTCCTTTTTCACCATAGCCCTCTATGGGCTTCCAAATATCCCTTTGCCAATTCCACAAGAACAGCCTTAGCGAAAGGCTTCTTGAAGGGAAAGATGTAACTCTGTGAGATGAATTAACAGAACACAGAGCAGTTTCTCAGAAAGCTTCTTTCCAGTTTTGAACGGAAGATATTTCCTTTTTCACCATAGCCCTCTAAGGGCTACCAAATATCCCTTTGCCAGTTCCACAAGAACAGCCTTAGCGAAAGGCTTCTTGAAGGGAAAGATGTAACACTGTGAGATGAATTAACGGAACACAGAGCAGTTTCTCAGAAAGCTTCTTTCCAGTTTTGAACGGAAGATATTTCCTTTTACACCATAGCCCTCTATGGGCTTCCAAATATCCCTTTGCCAATTCCACAAGAACAGCCTTAGCGAAAGGCTTCTTGAAGGGAAAGATGTAACTCTATGAGATGAATTAACAGAACACAGAGCAGTTTCTCAGAGAGCTTCTTTCCAGTTTTGAACGGAAGATATTTCCTTTTTCACCATAGCCCTCTATGGGCTTCCAAATATCCCTTTGCCAATTCCACAAGAACAGCCTTAGCGAAAGGCTTCTTGAAGGGAAAGATGTAACTCTGTGAGATGAATTCACAGAACACAGAGCAGTTTCTCAGAAAGATTCTTTCCAATTTTAAAAGGAAGATATTTCCTTTTTCACCATAGCCCTCTATGGGCTTCCAAATATCCCTTTGCCAATTCCACAACAACAGCCTTAGCGAAAGGTTTCTTGAAGGGAAAGATGTAACTCTGTGAGATGAATTCACAGAACACAGAGCAGTTTCTCAGAAAGCTTCTTTCCAGTTTTGAACGGAAGATATTTCCTTTTTCACCATAGCCCTCTATGGGCTTCCAAATATCCCTTTGCCAATTCCACAAGAACAGCCTTAGCGAAAGGTTTCTTGAAGGGAAAGATGTAACTCTGTGAGATGAATTCACAGAACACAGAGCAGTTTCTCAGAAAGCTTCTTTCCAGTTTTGAACGGAAGATATTTCCTTTTTCACCATAGGCCTCTATGGGCTTTAAAATATCCCTTTGCCAATTCCACAAGAACAGCCTTAGCGAAAGGCTTCTTGAAGGGAAAGATGTAACTCTGTGAGATGAATTCACAGAACACAGAGCAGTTTCTCAGAAAGCTTCTTTCCAGTTTTGAACGGAAGATATTTCCTTTTTCACCATAGGCCTCTATGGGCTTCCAAATATCCCTTTGCCAATTCCACAAGAACAGCCTTAGCGAAAGGCTTCTTGAAGGGAAAGATGTAACTCTGTGAGATGAATTCACAGAACACAGAGCAGTTTCTCGGAAAGCTTCTTTCCAGTTTTGAACGGAAGATATTTCCTTTTTCACCTTAGGCCTCTATGGGCTTCCAAATATCCCTTTGCCAATTCCACAAGAACAGCCTTAGCGAAAGGATTCTTGAAGGGAAAGATGTAACTCTGTGAGATGAATTCACAGAACACAGAGCAGTTTCTCAGAAAGCTTCTTTCCAGTTTTGAACGGAAGATATTTCCTTTTTCACCATAGGCCTCTATGGGCTTCCAAATATCCCTTTGCCAATTCCACAAGAACAGCCTTAGCGAAAGGCTTCTTGAGGGGAAAGATGTAACTCTGTGAGATGAATTAACAGAACACAGAGCAGTTTCTCAGAAAGCTTCTTTCCAGTTTTGAACGGAAGATATTTCCTTTTTCACCATAGCCCTCTATGGGCTTCCAAATATCCCTTTGCCAATTCCACAAGAACAGCCTTAGCGAAAGGCTTCTTGAAGGGAAAGATGTAACTCTGTGAGATGAATTCACAGAACACAGAGCAGTTTCTCAGAAAGCTTCTTTCCAGTTTTGAACGGAAGATATTTCCTTTTTCACCATAGCCGTCTATGGGCTTCCAAATATCCCTTTGCCAATTCCACAAGAACAGCCTTAGCGGAAGGCTTCTTGAAGGGAAAGATGTAACACTGTGAGATGAATTCACAGAACACAGAGCAGTTTCTCAGAAAGCTTCTTTCCAGTTTTGAACGGAAGATATTTCCTTTTTCACCATAGCCCTCTTTGGGCTTCCAAATATCCCTTTGCCAATTCCACAAGAACAGCCTTAGCGAAAGGCTTCTTGAAGGGAAAGATGTAACTCTGTGAGATGAATTCACAGAACACAGAGCAGTTTCTCAGAAAGATTCTTTCCAATTTTAAAAGGAAGATATTTCCTTTTTCACCGTAGCCCTCTATGGGCTACCAAATATCCCTTTGCCAATTCCACAACAACAGCCTTAGCGAAAGGCTTCTTGAAGGGAAAGATGTAACTCTGTGAGATGAATTCACAGAACACAGAGCAGTTTCTGAGAAAGCTTCTTTCCAGTTTTGAACGGAAGATATTTCCTTTTTCACCATAGCCCTCTATGGGCTTCCAAATATCCCTTTGCCAATTCCACAAGAACAGCCTTAGCGAAAGGTTTCTTGAAGGGAAAGATGGAACTCTTTGAGATGAATTCACAGAACACAGAGCAGTTTCTCAGAAAGCTTCTTTCCAGTTTTGAACGGAAGATATTTCCTTTTTCACCATAGGCCTCTATGGGCTTTAAAATATCCCTTTGCCAATTGCACAAGAACAGCCTTAGCGAAAGGCTTCTTGAAGGGAAAGATGTAACTCTGTGAGATGAATTCACAGAACACAGAGCAGTTTCTCAGAAAGCTTCTTTCCAGTTTTGAACGGAAGATATTTCCTTTTTCACCATAGGCCTCTATGGGCTTCCAAATATCCCTTTGCCAATTCCACAAGAACAGCCTTAGCGAAAGGCTTCTTGAAGGGAAAGATGTAACTCTGTGAGATGAATTCACAGAACACAGAGCAGTTTCTCAGAAAGCTTCTTTCCAGTTTTGAACGGAAGATATTTCCTTTTTCACCATAGCCCTCTATGGGCTTCCAAATATCCCTTTGCCAATTCCACAAGAACAGCCTTAGCGAAAGGCTTTTTGAAGGGAAAGATGTAACTCTGTGAGATGAATTCACAGAACACAGAGCAGTTTCTGAGAAAGCTTCTTTCCAGTTTTGAACGGAAGATATTTCCTTTTTCACCATAGCCCTCTATGGGCTTCCAAATATCCCTTTGCCAATTCCACAAGAACAGCCTTAGCGAAAGGCTTCTTGAGGGGAAAGATGTAACTCTGTGAGATGAATTCACAGAACACAGAGCAGTTTCTCAGAAAGCTTCTTTCCAGTTTTGAACGGAAGATATTTCCTTTTTCACCATAGGCCTCTATGGGCTTCCAAATATCCCTTTGCCAATTCCACAAGAACAGCCTTAGCGAAAGGCTTCTTGAAGGGAAAGATGTAACTCTGTGAGATGAATTAACAGAACACAGAGCAGTTTCTCAGAAAGCTTCTTTCCAGTTTTGAACGGAAGATATTTCCTTTTTCACCATAGCCCTCTATGGGCTTCCAAATATCCCTTTGCCAATTCCACAAGAACAGCCTTAGCGAAAGGCTTCTTGAAGGGAAAGATGTAACTCTGTGAGATGAATTAACAGAACACAGAGCAGTTTCTCAGAAAGCTTCTTTCCAGTTTTGAACGGAAGATAATTCCTTTTTCACCATAGCCCTCTATGGGCTTCCAAATATCCCTTTGCCAGTTCCACAAGAACAGCCTTAGCGAAAGGCTTCCTGAAGGGAAAGATGTAACTCTGTGAGATGAATTCACAGAACACAGAGCAGTTTCTCAGAAAGCTTCTTTCCAGTTTTGAACGGAAGATATTTCCTTTTTCACCATAGCCGTCTAGGGGTTCCAAATATCCCTTTGCCAATTCCACAAGAACAGCCTTAGCGGGAGGCTTCTTGAAGGGAAAGATGTAACACTGTGAGATGAATTCACAGAACACAGAGCAGTTTCTGAGAAAGCTTCTTTCCAGTTTTGAACGGAAGATATTTCCTTTTTCACCATGGGCCTCTATGGGCTTCCAAATATCCCTTTGCCAATTCCACAAGAACAGCCTTAGCGAAAGGCTTTTTGAAGGGAAAGATGTAACTCTGTGAGATGAATTCACAGAACACAGAGCAGTTTCTCAGAAAGCTTCTTTCCAGTTTTGAACGGAAGATATTTCCTTTTTCACCATAGGCCTCTATGGGCTTCCAAATATCCCTTTGCCAATTCCACAAGAACAGCCTTAGCGAAAGGCTTCTTGAAGGGAAAGATGTAACTCTGTGAGATGAATTCACAGAACACAGAGCAGTTTCTCAGAAAGCTTCTTTCCAGTTTTGAACGGAAGATATTTCCTTTTTCACCATAGCCCTCTATGGGCTTCCAAATATCC
This sequence comes from Chlorocebus sabaeus, assembly GCF_047675955.1. Classification (NCBI taxonomy): domain Eukaryota; kingdom Metazoa; phylum Chordata; class Mammalia; order Primates; family Cercopithecidae; genus Chlorocebus; species Chlorocebus sabaeus. The sequence goes on along the minus strand of NW_027328034.1, from coordinate 2,512 downwards.
CTTTGCCAATTCCACAAGAACAGCCTTAGCGAAAGGCTTCTTGAAGGGAAAGATGTAACTCTGTGAGATGAATTCACAGAACACAGAGCAGTTTCTCAGAAAGCTTCTTTCCAGTTTTGAACGGAAGATATTTCCTTTTTCACCATAGCCGTCTATGGGCTTCCAAATATCCCTTTGCCAATTCCACAAGAACAGCCTTAGCGAAAGGCTTCTTGAAGGGAAAGATGTAACTCTGTGAGATGAATTCACAGAACACAGAGCAGTTTCTCAGAAAGCTTCTTTCCAGTTTTGAACGGAAGATATTTCCTTTTTCACCATAGGCCTCTATGGGCTTCCAAATATCCCTTTGCCAATTCCACAAGAGCAGCCTTAGCGAAAGGCTTCTTGAAGGGAAAGATGTAACTCTGTGAGATGAATTAACAGAACACAGAGCAGTTTCTCAGAAAGCTTCTTTCCAGTTTTGAACGGAAGATATTTCCTTTTTCACCATAGGCCTCTATGGGCTTCCAAATATCCCTTTGCCAATTCCAGAAGAACAGCCTTAGCGAAAGGCTTCTTGAAGGGAAAGATGTAACTCTGTGAGATGAATTCACAGAACACAGAGCAGTTTCTCAGAAAGCTTCTTTCCAGTTTTGAACGGAAGATATTTACTTTTTCACCATAGCCCTCTAGGGGTTCCAAATATCCCTTTGCCAATTCCACAAGAACAGCCTTAGCGAAAGGCTTCTTGAAGGGAAAGATGTAACTCTGTGAGATGAATTAACAGAACACAGAGCAGTTTCTCAGAGAGCTTCTTTCCAGTTTTGAACCGAAGATATTTCCCTTTTCACCATAGGCCTCTATGGGCTTCCAAATATCCCTTTGCCAATTCCACAAGAACAGCCTTAGCGAAAGGCTTCTTGAAGGGAAAGATGTAACTCTGTGAGATGAATTCACAGAACACAGAGCAGTTTCTTAGAAAGATTCTTTCCAATTTTGAACGGAAGATATTTCCTTTTTCACCATAGCCCTCTATGGGCTTCCAAATATCCCTTTGCCAACTCCACAACAACAGCCTTAGCGAAAGGCTTCTTGAAGGGAAAAATGTAACTCTGTGAGATGAATTCACAGAACACAGAGCAGTTTCTCAGAAAGCTTCTTTCCAGTTTTGAGCGGAAGATATTTCCTTTTTCACCATAGCCCTCTATGGGCTTCCAAATATCCCTTTGCCAATTCCACAAGAACAGCCTTAGCGAAAGGCTTCTTGAAAGGAAAGATGTAACTCTGTGAGATGAATTCACAGAACACAGAGCAGTTTCTCAGAAAGCTTCTTTCCAGTTTTGAACGGAAGATATTTCCTTTTTCACCATAGGCCTCTATGGGCTTCCAAATATCCCTTTGCCAATTCCACAAGAACAGCCTTAGCGAAAGGCTTCTTGAAGGGAAAGATGTAACTCTGTGAGATGAATTCACAGAACACAGAGCAGTTTCTCAGAAAGCTTCTTTCCAGTTTTGAACGGAAGATATTTCCTTTTTCACCATAGCCCTCTATGGGCTTCCAAATATCCCTTTGCCAATTCCACAAGAACAGCCTTAGCGAAAGGCTTCTTGAAGGGAAAGATGTAACTCTGTGAGATGAATTCACAGAACACAGAGCAGTTTCTCAGAAAGCTTCTTTCCAGTTTTGAACGGAAGATATTTCCTTTTTCACCATAGCCGTCTATGGGCTTCCAAATATCCCTTTGCCAATTCCACAAGAACAGCCTTAGCGAAAGGCTTCTTGAAGGGAAAGATGTAACTCTGTGAGATGAATTCACAGAACACAGAGCAGTTTCTCAGAAAGCTTCTTTCCAGTTTTGAACGGAAGATATTTCCTTTTTCACCATAGGCCTCTATGGGCTTCCAAATATCCCTTTGCCAATTCCACAAGAACAGCCTTAGCGAAAGGCTTCTTGAGGGGAAAGATGTAACTCTGTGAGATGAATTAACAGAACACAGAGCAGTTTCTCAGAAAGCTTCTTTCCAGTTTTGAACGGAAGATATTTCCTTTTTCACCATAGGCCTCTATGGGCTTCCAAATATCCCTTTGCCAATTCCACAAGAACAGCCTTAGCGAAAGGCTTCTTGAAGGGAAAGATGTAACTCTGTGAGATGAATTCACAGAACACAGAGCAGTTTCTCAGAAGCTTCTTTCCAGTTTTGAACGGAAGTTATTTCCTATTTCACCATAGCCCTCCATGGGCTTCCAAATATCCCTTTGCCAATTCCACAAGAACAGCCTTAGCGAAAGGCTTCTTGAAGGGAAAGATGTAACTCCGTGAGATGAATTCACAGAACACAGAGCAGTTTCTCAGAAAGCTTCTTTCCAGTTTTGAACGGAACATATTTCCTTTTTCACCATAGGCCTCTATGGGCTTCTAAATATCCCTTTGCCAATTCCACAAGAACAGCCTTAGCGAAAGGCTTCTTGAAGGGAATGATGTAACTCTGTGAGATGAATTAACAGAACCCAGAGCAGTTTCTCAGAAAGCTT
>NW_027328033.1:0-76943 GCF_047675955.1 Chlorocebus sabaeus | reverse complement strand
GATGAATTAACAGAACACAGAGCAGTTTCTCAGAAAGCTTCTTTCCAGTTTTGAACGGAAGATATTTCCTTTTTCACCATAGCCCTCTATGGGATTCCAAATATCCCTTTGCCAATTCCACAAGAACAGCCTTAGCGAAAGGCTTCTTGAAGGGAAAGATGTAACTCTGTGAGATGAATTAACAGAACACAGAGCAGTTTCTCAGAAAGCTTCTTTCCAGTTTTGAACGGAAGATATTTCCTTTTTCACCATAGCCCTCTATGGGCTTCCAAATATCCCTTTGCCAATTCCACAAGAACAGCCTTAGCGAAAGGCTTCTTGAAGGGAAAGATGTAACTCTGTGAGATGAATTAACAGAACACAGAGCAGTTTCTCAGAAAGCTTCTTTCCAGTTTTGAACGGAAGATATTTCCTTTTTCACCATAGCCCTCTATGGGCTTCCAAATATCCCTTTGCCAATTCCACAAGAACAGCCTTAGCGAAAGGCTTCTTGAAGGGAAAGATGTAACTCTGTGAGATGAATTAACAGAACACAGGGCAGTTTCTCAGAAAGCTTCTTTCCAGTTTTGAACGGAAGATATTTCCTTTTTCACCATAGCCCTCTATGGGCTTCCAAATATCCCTTTGCCAATTCCACAAGAACAGCCTTAGCGAAAGGCTTCTTGAAGGGAAAGATGTAACTCTGTGAGATGAATTAACAGAACACAGAGCAGTTTCTCAGAAAGCTTCTTTCCAGTTTTGAACGGAAGATATTTCCTTTTTCACCATAGCCCTCTATGGGCTTCCAAATATCCCTTTGCCAATTCCACAAGAACAGCCTTAGCGAAAGGCTTCTTGAAGGGAAAGATGTAACTCTGTGAGATGAATTAACAGAACACAGAGCAGTTTCTCAGAAAGCTTCTTTCCAGTTTTGAACGGAAGATATTTCCTTTTTCACCATAGCCCTCTATGGGCTTCCAAATATCCCTTTGCCAATTCCACAAGAACAGCCTTAGCGAAAGGCTTCTTGAAGGGAAAGATGTAACTCTGTGAGATGAATTAACAGAACACAGAGCAGTTTCTCAGAAAGCTTCTTTCCAGTTTTGAACGGAAGATATTTCCTTTTTCACCATAGCCCTCTATGGGCTTCCAAATATCCCTTTGCCAATTCCACAAGAAGAGCCTTAGCGAAAGGCTTCTTGAAGGGACAGATGTAACTCTGTGAGATGAATTAACAGAACACAGAGCAGTTTCTCAGAAAGCTTCTTTCCAGTTTTGAACGGAAGATATTTCCTTTTTCACCATAGCCCTCTATGGGCTTCCAAATATCCCTTTGCCAATTCCACAAGAAGAGCCTTAGCGAAAGGCTTCTTGAAGGGAAAGATGTAACTCTGTGAGATGAATTAACAGAACACAGAGCAGTTTCTCAGAAAGCTTCTTTCCAGTTTTGAACGGAAGATATTTCCTTTTTCACCATAGCCCTCTATGGGCTTCCAAATATCCCTTTGCCAATTCCACAAGAACAGCCTTAGCGAAAGGCTTCTTGAAGGGAAAGATGTAACTCTGTGAGATGAATTAACAGAACACAGAGCAGTTTCTCAGAAAGCTTCTTTCCAGTTTTGAACGGAAGATATTTCCTTTTTCACCATAGCCCTCTATGGGCTTCCAAATATCCCTTTGCCAATTCCACAAGAACAGCCTTAGCGAAAGGCTTCTTGAAGGGAAAGATGTAACTCTGTGAGATGAATTAACAGAACACAGAGCAGTTTCTCAGAAAGCTTCTTTCCAGTTTTGAACGGAAGATATTTCCTTTTTCACCATAGCCCTCTATGGGCTTCCAAATATCCCTTTGCCAATTCCACAAGAAGAGCCTTAGCGAAAGGCTTCTTGAAGGGAAAGATGTAACTCTGTGAGATGAATTAAGAGAACACAGAGCAGTTTCTCAGAAAGCTTCTTTCCAGTTTTGAACGGAAGATATTTCCTTTTTCACCATAGCCCTCTATGGGCTTCCAAATATCCCTTTGCCAATTCCACAAGAACAGCCTTAGCGAAAGGCTTCTTGAAGGGAAAGATGTAACTCTGTGAGATGAATTAACAGAACACAGAGCAGTTTCTCAGAAAGCTTCTTTCCAGTTTTGAACGGAAGATATTTCCTTTTTCACCATAGCCCTCTATGGGCTTCCAAATATCCCTTTGCCAATTCCACAAGAACAGCCTTAGCGAAAGGCTTCTTGAAGGGAAAGATGTAACTCTGTGAGATGAATTAACAGAACACAGAGCAGTTTCTCAGAAAGCTTCTTTCCAGTTTTGAACGGAAGATATTTCCTTTTTCACCATAGCCCTCTATGGGCTTCCAAATATCCCTTTGCCAATTCCACAAGAACAGCCTTAGCGAAAGGCTTCTTGAAGGGAAAGATGTAACTCTGTGAGATGAATTAACAGAACACAGGGCAGTTTCTCAGAAAGCTTCTTTCCAGTTTTGAACGGAAGATATTTCCTTTTTCACCATAGCCCTCTATGGGCTTCCAAATATCCCTTTGCCAATTCCACAAGAACAGCCTTAGCGAAAGGCTTCTTGAAGGGAAAGATGTAACTCTGTGAGATGAATTAACAGAACACAGAGCAGTTTCTCAGAAAGCTTCTTTCCAGTTTTGAACGGAAGATATTTCCTTTTTCACCATAGCCCTCTATGGGCTTCCAAATATCCCTTTGCCAATTCCACAAGAACAGCCTTAGCGAAAGGCTTCTTGAAGGGAAAGATGTAACTCTGTGAGATGAATTAACAGAACACAGAGCAGTTTCTCAGAATGCTTCTTTCCAGTTTTGAACGGAAGATATTTCCTTTTTCACCATAGCCCTCTATGGGCTTCCAAATATCCCTTTGCCAATTCCACAAGAAGAGCCTTAGCGAAAGGCTTCTTGAAGGGAAAGATGTAACTCTGTGAGATGAATTAACAGAACACAGAGCAGTTTCTCAGAAAGCTTCTTTCCAGTTTTGAACGGAAGATATTTCCTTTTTCACCATAGCCCTCTATGGGCTTCCAAATATCCCTTTGCCAATTCCACAAGAAGAGCCTTAGCGAAAGGCTTCTTGAAGGGACAGATGTAACTCTGTGAGATGAATTAACAGAACACAGAGCAGTTTCTCAGAAAGCTTCTTTCCAGTTTTGAACAGAAGATATTTCCTTTTTCACCATAGCCCTCTATGGGCTTCCAAATATCCCTTTGCCAATTCCACAAGAACAGCCTTAGCGAAAGGCTTCTTGAAGGGAAAGATGTAACTCTGTGAGATGAATTAACAGAACACAGAGCAGTTTCTCAGAAAGCTTCTTTCCAGTTTTGAACGGAAGATATTTCCTTTTTCACCATAGCCCTCTATGGGCTTCCAAATATCCCTTTGCCAATTCCACAAGAACAGCCTTAGCGAAAGGCTTCTTGAAGGGAAAGATGTAACTCTGTGAGATGAATTAACAGAACACAGAGCAGTTTCTCAGAAAGCTTCTTTCCAGTTTTGAACGGAAGATATTTCCTTTTTCACCATAGCCCTCTATGGGCTTCCAAATATCCCTTTGCCAAGTCCACAAGAACAGCCTTAGCGAAAGGCTTCTTGAAGGGAAAGATGTAACTCTGTGAGATGAATTAACAGAACACAGAGCAGTTTCTCAGAAAGCTTCTTTCCAGTTTTGAACGGAAGATATTTCCTTTTTCACCATAGCCCTCTATGGGCTTCCAAATATCCCTTTGCCAATTCCACAAGAACAGCCTTAGCGAAAGGCTTCTTGAAGGGAAAGATGTAACTCTGTGAGATGAATTAACAGAACACAGAGCAGTTTCTCAGAAAGCTTCTTTCCAGTTTTGAACGGAAGATATTTCCTTTTTCACCATAGCCCTCTATGGGCTTCCAAATATCCCTTTGCCAATTCCACAAGAACAGCCTTAGCGAAAGGCTTCTTGAAGGGAAAGATGTAACTCTGTGAGATGAATTAACAGAACACAGAGCAGTTTCTCAGAAAGCTTCTTTCCAGTTTTGAACGGAAGATATTTCCTTTTTCACCATAGCCCTCTATGGGCTTCCAAATATCCCTTTGCCAATTCCACAAGAACAGCCTTAGCGAAAGGCTTCTTGAAGGGAAAGATGTAACTCTGTGAGATGAATTAACAGAACACAGAGCAGTTTCTCAGAAAGCTTCTTTCCAGTTTTGAACGGAAGATATTTCCTTTTTCACCATAGCCCTCTATGGGCTTCCAAATATCCCTTTGCCAATTCCACAAGAACAGCCTTAGCGAAAGGCTTCTTGAAGGGAAAGATGTAACTCTGTGAGATGAATTAACAGAACACAGAGCAGTTTCTCAGAAAGCTTCTTTCCAGTTTTGAACGGAAGATATTTCCTTTTTCACCATAGCCCTCTATGGGCTTCCAAATATCCCTTTGCCAATTCCACAAGAACAGCCTTAGCGAAAGGCTTCTTGAAGGGAAAGATGTAACTCTGTGAGATGAATTAACAGAACACAGAGCAGTTTCTCAGAAAGCTTCTTTCCAGTTTTGAACGGAAGATATTTCCTTTTTCACCATAGCCCTCTATGGGCTTCCAAATATCCCTTTGCCAAGTCCACAAGAACAGCCTTAGCGAAAGGCTTCTTGAAGGGAAAGATGTAACTCTGTGAGATGAATTAACAGAACACAGAGCAGTTTCTCAGAAAGCTTCTTTCCAGTTTTGAACGGAAGATATTTCCTTTTTCACCATAGCCCTCTATGGGCTTCCAAATATCCCTTTGCCAATTCCACAAGAACAGCCTTAGCGAAAGGCTTCTTGAAGGGAAAGATGTAACTCTGTGAGATGAATTAACAGAACACAGAGCAGTTTCTCAGAAAGCTTCTTTCCAGTTTTGAACGGAAGATATTTCCTTTTTCACCATAGCCCTCTATGGGCTTCCAAATATCCCTTTGCCAAGTCCACAAGAACAGCCTTAGCGAAAGGCTTCTTGAAGGGAAAGATGTAACTCTGTGAGATGAATTAACAGAACACAGGGCAGTTTCTCAGAAAGCTTCTTTCCAGTTTTGAACGGAAGATATTTCCTTTTTCACCATAGCCCTCTATGGGCTTCCAAATATCCCTTTGCCAATTCCACAAGAACAGCCTTAGCGAAAGGCTTCTTGAAGGGAAAGATGTAACTCTGTGAGATGAATTAACAGAACACAGAGCAGTTTCTCAGAAAGCTTCTTTCCAGTTTTGAACGGAAGATATTTCCTTTTTCACCATAGCCCTCTATGGGCTTCCAAATATCCCTTTGCCAATTCCACAAGAACAGCCTTAGCGAAAGGCTTCTTGAAGGGAAAGATGTAACTCTGTGAGATGAATTAACAGAACACAGAGCAGTTTCTCAGAAAGCTTCTTTCCAGTTTTGAACGGAAGATATTTCCTTTTTCACCATAGCCCTCTATGGGCTTCCAAATATCCCTTTGCCAATTCCACAAGAACAGCCTTAGCGAAAGGCTTCTTGAAGGGAAAGATGTAACTCTGTGAGATGAATTAACAGAACACAGAGCAGTTTCTCAGAAAGCTTCTTTCCAGTTTTGAACGGAAGATATTTCCTTTTTCACCATAGCCCTCTATGGGCTTCCAAATATCCCTTTGCCAATTCCACAAGAACAGCCTTAGCGAAAGGCTTCTTGAAGGGAAAGATGTAACTCTGTGAGATGAATTAACAGAACACAGAGCAGTTTCTCAGAAAGCTTCTTTCCAGTTTTGAACGGAAGATATTTCCTTTTTCACCATAGCCCTCTATGGGCTTCCAAATATCCCTTTGCCAAGTCCACAAGAACAGCCTTAGCGAAAGGCTTCTTGAAGGGAAAGATGTAACTCTGTGAGATGAATTAACAGAACACAGAGCAGTTTCTCAGAAAGCTTCCTTCCAGTTTTGAACGGAAGATATTTCCTTTTTCACCATAGCCCTCTATGGGCTTCCAAATATCCCTTTGCCAAGTCCACAAGAACAGCCTTAGCGAAAGGCTTCTTGAAGGGAAAGATGTAACTCTGTGAGATGAATTAACAGAACACAGAGCAGTTTCTCAGAAAGCTTCTTTCCAGTTTTGAACGGAAGATATTTCCTTTTTCACCATAGCCCTCTATGGGCTTCCAAATATCCCTTTGCCAAGTCCACAAGAACAGCCTTAGCGAAAGGCTTCTTGAAGGGAAAGATGTAACTCTGTGAGATGAATTAACAGAACACAGAGCAGTTTCTCAGAAAGCTTCTTTCCAGTTTTGAACGGAAGATATTTCCTTTTTCACCATAGCCCTCTATGGGCTTCCAAATATCCCTTTGCCAATTCCACAAGAACAGCCTTAGCGAAAGGCTTCTTGAAGGGAAAGATGTAACTCTGTGAGATGAATTAACAGAACACAGAGCAGTTTCTCAGAAAGCTTCTTTCCAGTTTTGAACGGAAGATATTTCCTTTTTCACCATAGCCCTCTATGGGCTTCCAAATATCCCTTTGCCAATTCCACAAGAACAGCCTTAGCGAAAGGCTTCTTGAAGGGAAAGATGTAACTCTGTGAGATGAATTAACAGAACACAGAGCAGTTTCTCAGAAAGCTTCTTTCCAGTTTTGAACGGAAGATATTTCCTTTTTCACCATAGCCCTCTATGGGCTTCCAAATATCCCTTTGCCAAGTCCACAAGAACAGCCTTAGCGAAAGGCTTCTTGAAGGGAAAGATGTAACTCTGTGAGATGAATTAACAGAACACAGAGCAGTTTCTCAGAAAGCTTCTTTCCAGTTTTGAACGGAAGATATTTCCTTTTTCACCATAGCCCTCTACGGGCTTCCAAATATCCCTTTGCCAATTCCACAAGAACAGCCTTAGCGAAAGGCTTCTTGAAGGGAAAGATGTAACTCTGTGAGATGAATTAACAGAACACAGAGCAGTTTCTCAGAAAGCTTCTTTCCAGTTTTGAACGGAAGATATTTCCTTTTTCACCATAGCCCTCTATGGGCTTCCAAATATCCCTTTGCCAAGTCCACAAGAACAGCCTTAGCGAAAGGCTTCTTGAAGGGAAAGATGTAACTCTGTGAGATGAATTAACAGAACACAGAGCAGTTTCTCAGAAAGCTTCTTTCCAGTTTTGAACGGAAGATATTTCCTTTTTCACCATAGCCCTCTATGGGCTTCCAAATATCCCTTTGCCAATTCCACAAGAACAGCCTTAGCGAAAGGCTTCTTGAAGGGAAAGATGTAACTCTGTGAGATGAATTAACAGAACACAGAGCAGTTTCTCAGAAAGCTTCTTTCCAGTTTTGAACGGAAGATATTTCCTTTTTCACCATAGCCCTCTATGGGCTTCCAAATATCCCTTTGCCAATTCCACAAGAACAGCCTTAGCGAAAGGCTTCTTGAAGGGAAAGATGTAACTCTGTGAGATGAATTAACAGAACACAGAGCAGTTTCTCAGAAAGCTTCTTTCCAGTTTTGAACGGAAGATATTTCCTTTTTCACCATAGCCCTCTAAGGGCTTCCAAATATCCCTTTGCCAATTCCACAAGAACAGCCTTAGCGAAAGGCTTCTTGAAGGGAAAGATGTAACTCTGTGAGATGAATTAACAGAACACAGAGCAGTTTCTCAGAAAGCTTCTTTCCAGTTTTGAACGGAAGATATTTCCTTTTTCACCATAGCCCTCTATGGGCTTCCAAATATCCCTTTGCCAATTCCACAAGAACAGCCTTAGCGAAAGGCTTCTTGAAGGGAAAGATGTAACTCTGTGAGATGAATTAACAGAACACAGAGCAGTTTCTCAGAAAGCTTCTTTCCAGTTTTGAACGGAAGCTTTTCCTTTTTCACCATAGCCCTCTATGGGCTTCCAAATATCCCTTTGCCAATTCCACAAGAACAGCCTTAGCGAAAGGCTTCTTGAAGGGAAAGATGTAACTCTGTGAGATGAATTAACAGAACACAGAGCAGTTTCTCAGAAAGCTTCTTTCCAGTTTTGAACGGAAGATATTTCCTTTTTCACCATAGCCCTCTATGGGCTTCCAAATATCCCTTTGCCAAATCCACAAGAACAGCCTTAGCGAAAGGCTTCTTGAAGGGAAAGATGTAACTCTGTGAGATGAATTAACAGAACACAGAGCAGTTTCTCAGAAAGCTTCTTTCCAGTTTTGAACGGAAGATATTTCCTTTTTCACCATAGCCCTCTATGGGCTTCCAAATATCCCTTTGCCAATTCCACAAGAACAGCCTTAGCGAAAGGCTTCTTGAAGGGAAAGATGTAACTCTGTGAGATGAATTAACAGAACACAGAGCAGTTTCTCAGAAAGCTTCTTTCCAGTTTTGAACGGAAGATATTTCCTTTTTCACCATAGCCCTCTATGGGCTTCCAAATATCCCTTTGCCAAGTCCACAAGAACAGCCTTAGCGAAAGGCTTCTTGAAGGGAAAGATGTAACTCTGTGAGATGAATTAACAGAACACAGGGCAGTTTCTCAGAAAGCTTCTTTCCAGTTTTGAACGGAAGATATTTACTTTTTCACCATAGCCCTCTATGGGCTTCCAAATATCCCTTTGCCAATTCCACAAGAACAGCCTTAGCGAAAGGCTTCTTGAAGGGAAAGATGTAACTCTGTGAGATGAATTAACGGAACACAGAGCAGTTTCTCAGAAAGCTTCTTTCCAGTTTTGAACGGAAGATATTTCCTTTTTTACCATAGCCCTCTATGGGCTTCCAAATATCCCTTTGCCAATTCCACAAGAACAGCCTTAGCGAAAGGCTTCTTGAAGGGAAAGATGTAACTCTGTGAGATGAATTAACAGAACACAGAGCAGTTTCTCAGAAAGCTTCTTTCCAGTTTTGAACGGAAGATATTTCCTTTTTCACCATAGCCCTCTATGGGCTTCCAAATATCCCTTTGCCAATTCCACAAGAACAGCCTTAGCGAAAGGCTTCTTGAAGGGAAAGATGTAACTCTGTGAGATGAATTAACAGAACACAGAGCAGTTTCTCAGAAAGCTTCTTTCCAGTTTTGAACGGAAGATATTTCCTTTTTCACCATAGCCCTCTATGGGCTTCCAAATATCCCTTTGCCAATTCCACAAGAACAGCCTTAGCGAAAGGCTTCTTGAAGGGAAAGATGTAACTCTGTGAGATGAATTAACAGAACACAGAGCAGTTTCTCAGAAAGCTTCTTTCCAGTTTTGAACGGAAGATATTTCCTTTTTCACCATAGCCCTCTATGGGCTTCCAAATATCCCTTTGCCAATTCCACAAGAACAGCCTTAGCGAAAGGCTTCTTGAAGGGAAAGATGTAACTCTGTGAGATGAATTAACAGAACACAGAGCAGTTTCACAGAAAGCTTCTTTCCAGTTTTGAACGGAAGATATTTCCTTTTTCACCATAGCCCTCTATGGGCTTCCAAATATCCCTTTGCCAATTCCACAAGAACAGCCTTAGCGAAAGGCTTCTTGAAGGGAAAGATGTAACTCTGTGAGATGAATTAACAGAACACAGAGCAGTTTCTCAGAAAGCTTCTTTCCAGTTTTGAACGGAAGATATTTCCTTTTTCACCATAGCCCTCTATGGGCTTCCAAATATCCCTTTGCCAAGTCCACAAGAACAGCCTTAGCGAAAGGCTTCTTGAAGGGAAAGATGTAACTCTGTGAGATGAATTAACAGAACACAGAGCAGTTTCTCAGAAAGCTTCTTTCCAGTTTTGAACGGAAGATATTTCCTTTTTCACCATAGCCCTCTATGGGCTTCCAAATATCCCTTTGCCAATTCCACAAGAACAGCCTTAGCGAAAGGCTTCTTGAAGGGAAAGATGTAACTCTGTGAGATGAATTAACAGAACACAGAGCAGTTTCTCAGAAAGCTTCTTTCCAGTTTTGAACGGAAGATATTTCCTTTTTCACCATAGCCCTCTATGGGCTTCCAAATATCCCTTTGCCAAGTCCACAAGAACAGCCTTAGCGAAAGGCTTCTTGAAGGGAAAGATGTAACTCTGTGAGATGAATTAACAGAACACAGAGCAGTTTCTCAGAAAGCTTCTTTCCAGTTTTGAACGGAAGATATTTCCTTTTTCACCATAGCCCTCTATGGGCTTCCAAATATCCCTTTGCCAATTCCACAAGAACAGCCTTAGCGAAAGGCTTCTTGAAGGGAAAGATGTAACTCTGTGAGATGAATTAACAGAACACAGAGCAGTTTCTCAGAAATCTTCTTTCCAGTTTTGAACGGAAGATATTTCCTTTTTCACCATAGCCCTCTATGGGCTTCCAAATATCCCTTTGCCAATTCCACAAGAAGAGCCTTAGCGAAAGGCTTCTTGAAGGGAAAGATGTAACTCTGTGAGATGAATTAACAGAACACAGAGCAGTTTCTCAGAAAGCTTCTTTCCAGTTTTGAACGGAAGATATTTCCTTTTTCACCATAGCCCTCTATGGGCTTCCAAATATCCCTTTGCCAATTCCACAAGAACAGCCTTAGCGAAAGGCTTCTTGAAGGGAAAGATGTAACTCTGTGAGATGAATTAACAGAACACAGAGCAGTTTCTCAGAAAGCTTCTTTCCAGTTTTGAACGGAAGATATTTCCTTTTTCACCATAGCCCTCTATGGGCTTCCAAATATCCCTTTGCCAATTCCACAAGAACAGCCTTAGCGAAAGGCTTCTTGAAGGGAAAGATGTAACTCTGTGAGATGAATTAACAGAACACAGAGCAGTTTCTCAGAAAGCTTCTTTCCAGTTTTGAACGGAAGATATTTCCTTTTTCACCATAGCCCTCTATGGGCTTCCAAATATCCCTTTGCCAATTCCACAAGAACAGCCTTAGCGAAAGGCTTCTTGAAGGGAAAGATGTAACTCTGTGAGATGAATTAACAGAACACAGAGCAGTTTCTCAGAAAGCTTCTTTCCAGTTTTGAACGGAAGATATTTCCTTTTTCACCATAGCCCTCTATGGGCTTCCAAATATCCCTTTGCCAAGTCCACAAGAACAGCCTTAGCGAAAGGCTTCTTGAAGGGAAAGATGTAACTCTGTGAGATGAATTAACAGAACACAGAGCAGTTTCTCAGAAAGCTTCTTTCCAGTTTTGAACGGAAGATATTTCCTTTTTCACCATAGCCCTCTATGGGCTTCCAAATATCCCTTTGCCAATTCCACAAGAACAGCCTTAGCGAAAGGCTTCTTGAAGGGAAAGATGTAACTCTGTGAGATGAATTAACAGAACACAGAGCAGTTTCTCAGAAAGCTTCTTTCCAGTTTTGAACGGAAGATATTTCCTTTTTCACCATAGCCCTCTATGGGCTTCCAAATATCCCTTTGCCAAGTCCACAAGAACAGCCTTAGCGAAAGGCTTCTTGAAGGGAAAGATGTAACTCTGTGAGATGAATTAACAGAACACAGAGCAGTTTCTCAGAAAGCTTCTTTCCAGTTTTGAACGGAAGATATTTCCTTTTTCACCATAGCCCTCTATGGGCTTCCAAATATCCCTTTGCCAATTCCACAAGAACAGCCTTAGCGAAAGGCTTCTTGAAGGGAAAGATGTAACTCTGTGAGATGAATTAACAGAACACAGAGCAGTTTCTCAGAAAGCTTCTTTCCAGTTTTGAACGGAAGATATTTCCTTTTTCACCATAGCCCTCTATGGGCTTCCAAATATCCCTTTGCCAATTCCACAAGAACAGCCTTAGCGAAAGGCTTCTTGAAGGGAAAGATGTAACTCTGTGAGATGAATTAACAGAACACAGAGCAGTTTCTCAGAAAGCTTCTTTCCAGTTTTGAACGGAAGATAATTCCTTTTTCACCATAGCCCTCTATGGGCTTCCAAATATCCCTTTGCCAAGTCCACAAGAAGAGCCTTAGCGAAAGGCTTCTTGAAGGGAAAGATGTAACTCTGTGAGATGAATTAACAGAACACAGAGCAGTTTCTCAGAAAGCTTCTTTCCAGTTTTGAACGGAAGATATTTCCTTTTTCACCATAGCCCTCTATGGGCTTCCAAATATCCCTTTGCCAATTCCACAAGAACAGCCTTAGCGAAAGGCTTCTTGAAGGGAAAGATGTAACTCTGTGAGATGAATTAACAGAACACAGAGCAGTTTCTCAGAAAGCTTCTTTCCAGTTTTGAACGGAAGATATTTCCTTTTTCACCATAGCCCTCTATGGGCTTCCAAATATCCCTTTGCCAATTCCACAAGAACAGCCTTAGCGAAAGGCTTCTTGAAGGGAAAGATGTAACTCTGTGAGATGAATTAACAGAACACAGAGCAGTTTCTCAGAAAGCTTCTTTCCAGTTTTGAACGGAAGCTTTTCCTTTTTCACCATAGCCCTCTATGGGCTTCCAAATATCCCTTTGCCAATTCCACAAGAACAGCCTTAGCGAAAGGCTTCTTGAAGGGAAAGATGTAACTCTGTGAGATGAATTAACAGAACACAGAGCAGTTTCTCAGAAAGCTTCTTTCCAGTTTTGAACGGAAGATATTTCCTTTTTCACCATAGCCCTCTATGGGCTTCCAAATATCCCTTTGCCAATTCCACAAGAACAGCCTTAGCGAAAGGCTTCTTGAAGGGAAAGATGTAACTCTGTGAGATGAATTAACAGAACACAGAGCAGTTTCTCAGAAAGCTTCTTTCCAGTTTTGAACGGAAGATATTTCCTTTTTCACCATAGCCCTCTATGGGCTTCCAAATATCCCTTTGCCAATTCCACAAGAACAGCCTTAGCGAAAGGCTTCTTGAAGGGAAAGATGTAACTCTGTGAGATGAATTAACAGAACACAGAGCAGTTTCTCAGAAAGCTTCTTTCCAGTTTTGAACGGAAGATATTTCCTTTTTCACCATAGCCCTCTATGGGCTTCCAAATATCCCTTTGCCAATTCCACAAGAACAGCCTTAGCGAAAGGCTTCTTGAAGGGAAAGATGTAACTCTGTGAGATGAATTAACAGAACACAGAGCAGTTTCTCAGAAAGCTTCTTTCCAGTTTTGAACGGAAGATATTTCCTTTTTCACCATAGCCCTCTATGGGCTTCCAAATATCCCTTTGCCAATTCCACAAGAACAGCCTTAGCGAAAGGCTTCTTGAAGGGAAAGATGTAACTCTGTGAGATGAATTAACAGAACACAGAGCAGTTTCTCAGAAAGCTTCTTTCCAGTTTTGAACGGAAGATATTTCCTTTTTCACCATAGCCCTCTATGGGCTTCCAAATATCCCTTTGCCAATTCCACAAGAACAGCCTTAGCGAAAGGCTTCTTGAAGGGAAAGATGTAACTCTGTGAGATGAATTAACAGAACACAGAGCAGTTTCTCAGAAAGCTTCTTTCCAGTTTTGAACGGAAGATATTTCCTTTTTCACCATAGCCCTCTATGGGCTTCCAAATATCCCTTTGCCAAGTCCACAAGAACAGCCTTAGCGAAAGGCTTCTTGAAGGGAAAGATGTAACTCTGTGAGATGAATTAACAGAACACAGAGCAGTTTCTCAGAAAGCTTCTTTCCAGTTTTGAACGGAAGATATTTCCTTTTTCACCATAGCCCTCTATGGGCTTCCAAATATCCCTTTGCCAATTCGACAAGAACAGCCTTAGCGAAAGGCTTCTTGAAGGGAAAGATGTAACTCTGTGAGATGAATTAACAGAACACAGAGCAGTTTCTCAGAAAGCTTCTTTCCAGTTTTGAACGGAAGATATTTCCTTTTTCACCATAGCCCTCTATGGGCTTCCAAATATCCCTTTGCCAAGTCCACAAGAACAGCCTTAGCGAAAGGCTTCTTGAAGGGAAAGATGTAACTCTGTGAGATGAATTAACAGAACACAGGGCAGTTTCTCAGAAAGCTTCTTTCCAGTTTTGAACGGAAGATATTTCCTTTTTCACCATAGCCCTCTATGGGCTTCCAAATATCCCTTTGCCAATTCCACAAGAACAGCCTTAGCGAAAGGCTTCTTGAAGGGAAAGATGTAACTCTGTGAGATGAATTAACAGAACACAGAGCAGTTTCTCAGAAAGCTTCTTTCCAGTTTTGAACGGAAGATATTTCCTTTTTCACCATAGCCCTCTATGGGCTTCCAAATATCCCTTTGCCAATTCCACAAGAACAGCCTTAGCGAAAGGCTTCTTGAAGGGAAAGATGTAACTCTGTGAGATGAATTAACAGAACACAGAGCAGTTTCTCAGAAAGCTTCTTTCCAGTTTTGAACGGAAGATATTTCCTTTTTCACCATAGCCCTCTATGGGCTTCCAAATATCCCTTTGCCAATTCCACAAGAACAGCCTTAGCGAAAGGCTTCTTGAAGGGAAAGATGTAACTCTGTGAGATGAATTAACAGAACACAGAGCAGTTTCTCAGAAAGCTTCTTTCCAGTTTTGAACGGAAGATATTTCCTTTTTCACCATAGCCCTCTATGGGCTTCCAAATATCCCTTTGCCAAGTCCACAAGAACAGCCTTAGCGAAAGGCTTCTTGAAGGGAAAGATGTAACTCTGTGAGATGAATTAACAGAACACAGAGCAGTTTCTCAGAAAGCTTCTTTCCAGTTTTGAACGGAAGATATTTCCTTTTTCACCATAGCCCTCTATGGGCTTCCAAATATCCCTTTGCCAAGTCCACAAGAACAGCCTTAGCGAAAGGCTTCTTGAAGGGAAAGATGTAACTCTGTGAGATGAATTAACAGAACACAGAGCAGTTTCTCAGAAAGCTTCTTTCCAGTTTTGAACGGAAGATATTTCCTTTTTCACCATAGCCCTCTATGGGCTTCCAAATATCCCTTTGCCAAGTCCACAAGAACAGCCTTAGCGAAAGGCTTCTTGAAGGGAAAGATGTAACTCTGTGAGATGAATTAACAGAACACAGAGCAGTTTCTCAGAAAGCTTCTTTCCAGTTTTGAACGGAAGATATTTCCTTTTTCACCATAGCCCTCTATGGGCTTCCAAATATCCCTTTGCCAATTCCACAAGAACAGCCTTAGCGAAAGGCTTCTTGAAGGGAAAGATGTAACTCTGTGAGATGAATTAACAGAACACAGAGCAGTTTCTCAGAAAGCTTCTTTCCAGTTTTGAACGGAAGATATTTCCTTTTTCACCATAGCCCTCTATGGGCTTCCAAATATCCCTTTGCCAAGTCCACAAGAACAGCCTTAGCGAAAGGCTTCTTGAAGGGAAAGATGTAACTCTGTGAGATGAATTAACAGAACACAGAGCAGTTTCTCAGAAAGCTTCTTTCCAGTTTTGAACGGAAGATATTTCCTTTTTCACCATAGCCCTCTATGGGCTTCCAAATATCCCTTTGCCAATTCCACAAGAACAGCCTTAGCGAAAGGCTTCTTGAAGGGAAAGATGTAACTCTGTGAGATGAATTAACAGAACACAGAGCAGTTTCTCAGAAAGCTTCTTTCCAGTTTTGAACGGAAGATATTTCCTTTTTCACCATAGCCCTCTATGGGCTTCCAAATATCCCTTTGCCAATTCCACAAGAACAGCCTTAGCGAAAGGCTTCTTGAAGGGAAAGATGTAACTCTGTGAGATGAATTAACAGAACACAGAGCAGTTTCTCAGAAAGCTTCTTTCCAGTTTTGAACGGAAGATATTTCCTTTTTCACCATAGCCCTCTATGGGCTTCCAAATATCCCTTTGCCAATTCCACAAGAACAGCCTTAGCGAAAGGCTTCTTGAAGGGAAAGATGTAACTCTGTGAGATGAATTAACAGAACACAGAGCAGTTTCTCAGAAAGCTTCTTTCCAGTTTTGAACGGAAGATATTTCCTTTTTCACCATAGCCCTCTATGGGCTTCCAAATATCCCTTTGCCAATTCCACAAGAACAGCCTTAGCGAAAGGCTTCTTGAAGGGAAAGATGTAACTCTGTGAGATGAATTAACAGAACACAGAGCAGTTTCTCAGAAAGCTTCTTTCCAGTTTTGAACGGAAGATATTTCCTTTTTCACCATAGCCCTCTATGGGCTTCCAAATATCCCTTTGCCAATTCCACAAGAACAGCCTTAGCGAAAGGCTTCTTGAAGGGAAAGATGTAACTCTGTGAGATGAATTAACAGAACACAGAGCAGTTTCTCAGAAAGCTTCTTTCCAGTTTTGAACGGAAGATATTTCCTTTTTCACCATAGCCCTCTATGGGCTTCCAAATATCCCTTTGCCAATTCCACAAGAACAGCCTTAGCGAAAGGCTTCTTGAAGGGAAAGATGTAACTCTGTGAGATGAATTAACAGAACACAGAGCAGTTTCTCAGAAAGCTTCTTTCCAGTTTTGAACGGAAGATATTTCCTTTTTCACCATAGCCCTCTATGGGCTTCCAAATATCCCTTTGCCAATTCCACAAGAACAGCCTTAGCGAAAGGCTTCTTGAAGGGAAAGATGTAACTCTGTGAGATGAATTAACAGAACACAGAGCAGTTTCTCAGAAAGCTTCTTTCCAGTTTTGAACGGAAGATATTTCCTTTTTCACCATAGCCCTCTATGGGCTTCCAAATATCCCTTTGCCAATTCCACAAGAACAGCCTTAGCGAAAGGCTTCTTGAAGGGAAAGATGTAACTCTGTGAGATGAATTAACAGAACACAGAGCAGTTTCTCAGAAAGCTTCTTTCCAGTTTTGAACGGAAGCTTTTCCTTTTTCACCATAGCCCTCTATGGGCTTCCAAATATCCCTTTGCCAATTCCACAAGAACAGCCTTAGCGAAAGGCTTCTTGAAGGGAAAGATGTAACTCTGTGAGATGAATTAACAGAACACAGAGCAGTTTCTCAGAAAGCTTCTTTCCAGTTTTGAACGGAAGATATTTCCTTTTTCACCATAGCCCTCTATGGGCTTCCAAATATCCCTTTGCCAAGTCCACAAGAACAGCCTTAGCGAAAGGCTTCTTGAAGGGAAAGATGTAACTCTGTGAGATGAATTAACAGAACACAGAGCAGTTTCTCAGAAAGCTTCTTTCCAGTTTTGAACGGAAGATATTTCCTTTTTCACCATAGCCCTCTATGGGCTTCCAAATATCCCTTTGCCAATTCCACAAGAACAGCCTTAGCGAAAGGCTTCTTGAAGGGAAAGATGTAACTCTGTGAGATGAATTAACAGAACACAGAGCAGTTTCTCAGAAAGCTTCTTTCCAGTTTTGAACGGAAGATATTTCCTTTTTCACCATAGCCCTCTATGGGCTTCCAAATATCCCTTTGCCAATTCCACAAGAACAGCCTTAGCGAAAGGCTTCTTGAAGGGAAAGATGTAACTCTGTGAGATGAATTAACAGAACACAGGGCAGTTTCTCAGAAAGCTTCTTTCCAGTTTTGAACGGAAGATATTTCCTTTTTCACCATAGCCCTCTATGGACTTCCAAATATCCCTTTGCCAAGTCCACAAGAACAGCCTTAGCGAAAGGCTTCTTGAAGGGAAAGATGTAACTCTGTGAGATGAATTAACAGAACACAGAGCAGTTTCTCAGAAAGCTTCTTTCCAGTTTTGAACGGAAGATATTTCCTTTTTCACCATAGCCCTCTATGGGCTTCCAAATATCCCTTTGCCAATTCCACAAGAACAGCCTTAGCGAAAGGCTTCTTGAAGGGAAAGATGTAACTCTGTGAGATGAATTAACAGAACACAGAGCAGTTTCTCAGAAAGCTTCTTTCCAGTTTTGAACGGAAGATATTTCCTTTTTCACCATAGCCCTCTATGGGCTTCCAAATATCCCTTTGCCAAGTCCACAAGAACAGCCTTAGCGAAAGGCTTCTTGAAGGGAAAGATGTAACTCTGTGAGATGAATTAACAGAACACAGAGCAGTTGCTCAGAAAGCTTCTTTCCAGTTTTGAACGGAAGATATTTCCTTTTTCACCATAGCCCTCTATGGGCTTCCAAATATCCCTTTGCCAATTCCACAAGAACAGCCTTAGCGAAAGGCTTCTTGAAGGGAAAGATGTAACTCTGTGAGATGAATTAACAGAACACAGAGCAGTTTCTCAGAAAGCTTCTTTCCAGTTTTGAACGGAAGCTTTTCCTTTTTCACCATAGCCCTCTATGGGCTTCCAAATATCCCTTTGCCAATTCCACAAGAACAGCCTTAGCGAAAGGCTTCTTGAAGGGAAAGATGTAACTCTGTGAGATGAATTAACAGAACACAGAGCAGTTTCTCAGAAAGCTTCTTTCCAGTTTTGAACGGAAGATATTTCCTTTTTCACCATAGCCCTCTATGGGCTTCCAAATATCCCTTTGCCAAGTCCACAAGAACAGCCTTAGCGAAAGGCTTCTTGAAGGGAAAGATGTAACTCTGTGAGATGAATTAACAGAACACAGAGCAGTTTCTCAGAAAGCTTCTTTCCAGTTTTGAACGGAAGATATTTCCTTTTTCACCATAGCCCTCTATGGGCTTCCAAATATCCCTTTGCCAATTCCACAAGAACAGCCTTAGCGAAAGGCTTCTTGAAGGGAAAGATGTAACTCTGTGAGATGAATTAACAGAACACAGAGCAGTTTCTCAGAAAGCTTCTTTCCAGTTTTGAACGGAAGATATTTCCTTTTTCACCATAGCCCTCTATGGGCTTCCAAATATCCCTTTGCCAATTCCACAAGAACAGCCTTAGCGAAAGGCTTCTTGAAGGGAAAGATGTAACTCTGTGAGATGAATTAACAGAACACAGGGCAGTTTCTCAGAAAGCTTCTTTCCAGTTTTGAACGGAAGATATTTCCTTTTTCACCATAGCCCTCTATGGGCTTCCAAATATCCCTTTGCCAAGTCCACAAGAACAGCCTTAGCGAAAGGCTTCTTGAAGGGAAAGATGTAACTCTGTGAGATGAATTAACAGAACACAGAGCAGTTTCTCAGAAAGCTTCTTTCCAGTTTTGAACGGAAGATATTTCCTTTTTCACCATAGCCCTCTATGGGCTTCCAAATATCCCTTTGCCAATTCCACAAGAACAGCCTTAGCGAAAGGCTTCTTGAAGGGAAAGATGTAACTCTGTGAGATGAATTAACAGAACACAGAGCAGTTTCTCAGAAAGCTTCTTTCCAGTTTTGAACGGAAGATATTTCCTTTTTCACCATAGCCCTCTATGGGCTTCCAAATATCCCTTTGCCAAGTCCACAAGAACAGCCTTAGCGAAAGGCTTCTTGAAGGGAAAGATGTAACTCTGTGAGATGAATTAACAGAACACAGAGCAGTTGCTCAGAAAGCTTCTTTCCAGTTTTGAACGGAAGATATTTCCTTTTTCACCATAGCCCTCTATGGGCTTCCAAATATCCCTTTGCCAATTCCACAAGAACAGCCTTAGCGAAAGGCTTCTTGAAGGGAAAGATGTAACTCTGTGAGATGAATTAACAGAACACAGAGCAGTTGCTCAGAAAGCTTCTTTCCAGTTTTGAACGGAAGATATTTCCTTTTTCACCATAGCCCTCTATGGGCTTCCAAATATCCCTTTGCCAAGTCCACAAGAACAGCCTTAGCGAAAGGCTTCTTGAAGGGAAAGATGTAACTCTGTGAGATGAATTAACAGAACACAGAGCAGTTTCTCAGAAAGCTTCTTTCCAGTTTTGAACGGAAGATATTTCCTTTTTCACCATAGCCCTCTATGGGCTTCCAAATATCCCTTTGCCAATTCCACAAGAACAGCCTTAGCGAAAGGCTTCTTGAAGGGAAAGATGTAACTCTGTGAGATGAATTAACAGAACACAGAGCAGTTTCTCAGAAAGCTTCTTTCCAGTTTTGAACGGAAGATATTTCCTTTTTCACCATAGCCCTCTATGGGCTTCCAAATATCCCTTTGCCAATTCCACAAGAACAGCCTTAGCGAAAGGCTTCTTGAAGGGAAAGATGTAACTCTGTGAGATGAATTAACAGAACACAGAGCAGTTTCTCAGAAAGCTTCTTTCCAGTTTTGAACGGAAGATATTTCCTTTTTCACCATAGCCCTCTATGGGCTTCCAAATATCCCTTTGCCAATTCCACAAGAACAGCCTTAGCGAAAGGCTTCTTGAAGGGAAAGATGTAACTCTGTGAGATGAATTAACAGAACACAGAGCAGTTTCTCAGAAAGCTTCTTTCCAGTTTTGAACGGAAGATATTTCCTTTTTCACCATAGCCCTCTATGGGCTTCCAAATATCCCTTTGCCAATTCCACAAGAACAGCCTTAGCGAAAGGCTTCTTGAAGGGAAAGATGTAACTCTGTGAGATGAATTAACAGAACACAGAGCAGTTTCTCAGAAAGCTTCTTTCCAGTTTTGAACGGAAGATATTTCCTTTTTCACCATAGCCCTCTATGGGCTTCCAAATATCCCTTTGCCAATTCCACAAGAACAGCCTTAGCGAAAGGCTTCTTGAAAGGAAAGATGTAACTCTGTGAGATGAATTAACAGAACACAGGGCAGTTTCTCAGAAAGCTTCTTTCCAGTTTTGAACGGAAGATATTTCCTTTTTCACCATAGCCCTCTATGGGCTTCCAAATATCCCTTTGCCAATTCCACAAGAACAGCCTTAGCGAAAGGCTTCTTGAAGGGAAAGATGTAACTCTGTGAGATGAATTAACAGAACACAGAGCAGTTTCTCAGAAAGCTTCTTTCCAGTTTTGAACGGAAGATATTTCCTTTTTCACCATAGCCCTCTATGGGCTTCCAAATATCCCTTTGCCAATTCCACAAGAACAGCCTTAGCGAAAGGCTTCTTGAAGGGAAAGATGTAACTCTGTGAGATGAATTAACAGAACACAGAGCAGTTTCTCAGAAAGCTTCTTTCCAGTTTTGAACGGAAGATATTTCCTTTTTCACCATAGCCCTCTATGGGCTTCCAAATATCCCTTTGCCAATTCCACAAGAACAGCCTTAGCGAAAGGCTTCTTGAAGGGAAAGATGTAACTCTGTGAGATGAATTAACAGAACACAGAGCAGTTTCTCAGAAAGCTTCTTTCCAGTTTTGAACGGAAGATATTTCCTTTTTCACCATAGCCCTCTATGGGCTTCCAAATATCCCTTTGCCAATTCCACAAGAACAGCCTTAGCGAAAGGCTTCTTGAAGGGAAAGATGTAACTCTGTGAGATGAATTAACAGAACACAGAGCAGTTTCTCAGAAAGCTTCTTTCCAGTTTTGAACGGAAGATATTTCCTTTTTCACCATAGCCCTCTATGGGCTTCCAAATATCCCCTTGCCAATTCCACAAGAACAGCCTTAGCGAAAGGCTTCTTGAAGGGAAAGATGTAACTCTGTGAGATGAATTAACAGAACACAGAGCAGTTTCTCAGAAAGCTTCTTTCCAGTTTTGAACGGAAGATATTTCCTTTTTCACCATAGCCCTCTATGGGCTTCCAAATATCCCCTTGCCAATTCCACAAGAACAGCCTTAGCGAAAGGCTTCTTGAAGGGAAAGATGTAACTCTGTGAGATGAATTAACAGAACACAGAGCAGTTTCTCAGAAAGCTTCTTTCCAGTTTTGAACGGAAGATATTTCCTTTTTCACCATAGCCCTCTATGGGCTTCCAAATATCCCTTTGCCAATTCCACAAGAACAGCCTTAGCGAAAGGCTTCTTGAAGGGAAAGATGTAACTCTGTGAGATGAATTAACAGAACACAGAGCAGTTTCTCAGAAAGCTTCTTTCCAGTTTTGAACGGAAGATATTTCCTTTTTCACCATAGCCCTCTATGGGCTTCCAAATATCCCTTTGCCAATTCCACAAGAACAGCCTTAGCGAAAGGCTTCTTGAAGGGAAAGATGTAACTCTGTGAGATGAATTAACAGAACACAGGGCAGTTTCTCAGAAAGCTTCTTTCCAGTTTTGAACGGAAGATATTTCCTTTTTCACCATAGCCCTCTATGGGCTTCCAAATATCCCTTTGCCAATTCCACAAGAACAGCCTTAGCGAAAGGCTTCTTGAAGGGAAAGATGTAACTCTGTGAGATGAATTAACAGAACACAGAGCAGTTTCTCAGAAAGCTTCTTTCCAGTTTTGAACGGAAGATATTTCCTTTTTCACCATAGCCCTCTATGGGCTTCCAAATATCCCTTTGCCAATTCCACAAGAACAGCCTTAGCGAAAGGCTTCTTGAAGGGAAAGATGTAACTCTGTGAGATGAATTAACAGAACACAGAGCAGTTTCTCAGAAAGCTTCTTTCCAGTTTTGAACGGAAGATATTTCCTTTTTCACCATAGCCCTCTATGGGCTTCCAAATATCCCTTTGCCAAGTCCACAAGAACAGCCTTAGCGAAAGGCTTCTTGAAGGGAAAGATGTAACTCTGTGAGATGAATTAACAGAACACAGAGCAGTTTCTCAGAAAGCTTCTTTCCAGTTTTGGACGGAAGATATTTCCTTTTTCACCATAGCCCTCTATGGGCTTCCAAATATCCCTTTGCCAATTCCACAAGAACAGCCTTAGCGAAAGGCTTCTTGAAGGGAAAGATGTAACTCTGTGAGATGAATTAACAGAACACAGAGCAGTTTCTCAGAAAGCTTCTTTCCAGTTTTGAACGGAAGATATTTCCTTTTTCACCATAGCCCTCTATGGGCTTCCAAATATCCCTTTGCCAATTCCACAAGAACAGCCTTAGCGAAAGGCTTCTTGAAGGGAAAGATGTAACTCTGTGAGATGAATTAACAGAACACAGAGCAGTTTCTCAGAAAGCTTCTTTCCAGTTTTGAACGGAAGATATTTCCTTTTTCACCATAGCCCTCTATGGGCTTCCAAATATCCCTTTGCCAATTCCACAAGAACAGCCTTAGCGAAAGGCTTCTTGAAGGGAAAGATGTAACTCTGTGAGATGAATTAACAGAACACAGAGCAGTTTCTCAGAAAGCTTCTTTCCAGTTTTGAACGGAAGATATTTCCTTTTTCACCATAGCCCTCTATGGGCTTCCAAATATCCCCTTGCCAAGTCCACAAGAACAGCCTTAGCGAAAGGCTTCTTGAAGGGAAAGATGTAACTCTGTGAGATGAATTAACAGAACACAGAGCAGTTTCTCAGAAAGCTTCTTTCCAGTTTTGAACGGAAGATATTTCCTTTTTCACCATAGCCCTCTATGGGCTTCCAAATATCCCTTTGCCAATTCCACAAGAACAGCCTTAGCGAAAGGCTTCTTGAAGGGAAAGATGTAACTCTGTGAGATGAATTAACAGAACACAGAGCAGTTTCTCAGAAAGCTTCTTTCCAGTTTTGAACGGAAGATATTTCCTTTTTCACCATAGCCCTCTATGGGCTTCCAAATATCCCTTTGCCAATTCCACAAGAACAGCCTTAGCGAAAGGCTTCTTGAAGGGAAAGATGTAACTCTGTGAGATGAATTAACAGAACACAGAGCAGTTTCTCAGAAAGCTTCTTTCCAGTTTTGAACGGAAGATATTTCCTTTTTCACCATAGCCCTCTACGGGCTTCCAAATATCCCTTTGCCAATTCCACAAGAACAGCCTTAGCCAAAGGCTTCTTGAAGGGAAAGATGTAACTCTGTGAGATGAATTAACAGAACACAGAGCAGTTTCTCAGAAAGCTTCTTTCCAGTTTTGAACGGAAGATATTTCCTTTTTCACCATAGCCCTCTATGGGCTTCCAAATATCCCTTTGCCAATGCCACAAGAACAGCCTTAGCGAAAGGCTTCTTGAAGGGAACGATGTAACTCTGTGAGATGAATTAACAGAACACAGAGCAGTTTCTCAGAAAGCTTCTTTCCAGTTTTGAACGGAAGATATTTCCTTTTTCACCATAGCCCTCTATGGGCTTCCAAATATCCCTTTGCCAATTCCACAAGAACAGCCTTAGCGAAAGGCTTCTTGAAGGGAAAGATGTAACTCTGTGAGATGAATTAACAGAACACAGAGCAGTTTCTCAGAAAGCTTCTTTCCAGTTTTGAACGGAAGATATTTCCTTTTTCACCATAGCCCTCTACGGGCTTCCAAATATCCCTTTGCCAATTCCACAAGAACAGCCTTAGCGAAAGGCTTCTTGAAGGGAAAGATGTAACTCTGTGAGATGAATTAACAGAACACAGAGCAGTTTCCAGAAAGCTTCTTTCCAGTTTTGAACGGAAGATATTTCCTTTTTCACCATAGCCCTCTATGGGCTTCCAAATATCCCTTTGCCAATTCCACAAGAACAGCCTTAGCGAAAGGCTTCTTGAGGGGAAAGATGTAACTCTGTGAGATGAATTAACAGAACACAGAGCAGTTTCTCAGAAAGCTTCTTTCCAGTTTTGAACGGAAGATATTTCCTTTTTCACCATAGCCCTCTATGGGCTTCCAAATATCCCTTTGCCAATTCCACAAGAACAGCCTTAGCGAAAGGCTTCTTGAAGGGAAAGATGTAACTCTGTGAGATGAATTAACAGAACACAGGGCAGTTTCTCAGAAAGCTTCTTTCCAGTTTTGAACGGAAGATATTTCCTTTTTCACCATAGCCCTCTATGGGCTTCCAAATATCCCTTTGCCAAGTCCACAAGAACAGCCTTAGCGAAAGGCTTCTTGAAGGGAAAGATGTAACTCTGTGAGATGAATTAACAGAACACAGGGCAGTTTCTCAGAAAGCTTCTTTCCAGTTTTGAACGGAAGATATTTCCTTTTTCACCATAGCCCTCTATGGGCTTCCAAATATCCCTTTGCCAATTCCACAAGAACAGCCTTAGCGAAAGGCTTCTTGAAGGGAAAGATGTAACTCTGTGAGATGAATTAACAGAACACAGAGCAGTTTCTCAGAAAGCTTCTTTCCAGTTTTGAACGGAAGATATTTCCTTTTTCACCATAGCCCTCTATGGGCTTCCAAATATCCCTTTGCCAATTCCACAAGAACAGCCTTAGCGAAAAGCTTCTTGAAAGGAAAGATGTAACTCTGTGAGATGAATTAACAGAACACAGAGCAGTTTCTCAGAAAGCTTCTTTCCAGTTTTGAACGGAAGATATTTCCTTTTTCACCATAGCCCTCTATGGGCTTCCAAATATCCCTTTGCCAAGTCCACAAGAACAGCCTTAGCGAAAGGCTTCTTGAAGGGAAAGATGTAACTCTGTGAGATGAATTAACAGAACACAGAGCAGTTTCTCAGAAAGCTTCTTTCCAGTTTTGAACGGAAGATATTTCCTTTTTCACCATAGCCCTCTATGGGCTTCCAAATATCCCTTTGCCAATTCCACAAGAACAGCCTTAGCGAAAGGCTTCTTGAAGGGAAAGATGTAACTCTTTGAGATGAATTAACAGAATACAGAGCAGTTTCTCAGAAAGCTTCTTTCCAGTTTTGAACGGAAGATATTTCCTTTTTCACCATAGCCCTCTATGGGCTTCCAAATATCCCTTTGCCAATTCCACAAGAACAGCCTTAGCGAAAGGCTTCTTGAAGGGAAAGATGTAACTCTGTGAGATGAATTAACAGAACACAGAGCAGTTTCTCAGAAAGCTTCTTTCCAGTTTTGAACGGAAGATATTTCCTTTTTCACCATAGCCCTCTATGGGCTTCCAAATATCCCTTTGCCAAGTCCACAAGAACAGCCTTAGCGAAAGGCTTCTTGAAGGGAAAGATGTAACTCTGTGAGATGAATTAACAGAACACAGAGCAGTTTCTCAGAAAGCTTCTTTCCAGTTTTGAACGGAAGATATTTCCTTTTTCACCATAGCCCTCTATGGGCTTCCAAATATCCCTTTGCCAATTCCACAAGAACAGCCTTAGCGAAAGGCTTCTTGAAGGGAAAGATGTAACTCTGTGAGATGAATTAACAGAACACAGAGCAGTTTCTCAGAAAGCTGCTTTCCAGTTTTGAACGGAAGATATTTCCTTTTTCACCATAGCCCTCTATGGGCTTCCAAATATCCCTTTGCCAAGTCCACAAGAACAGCCTTAGCGAAAGGCTTCTTGAAGGGAAAGATGTAACTCTGTGAGATGAATTAACAGAACACAGAGCAGTTTCTCAGAAAGCTTCTTTCCAGTTTTGAACGGAAGATATTTCCTTTTTCACCATAGCCCTCTACGGGCTTCCAAATATCCCTTTGCCAAGTCCACAAGAACAGCCTTAGCGAAAGGCTTCTTGAAGGGAAAGATGTAACTCTGTGAGATGAATTAACAGAACACAGAGCAGTTTCTCAGAAAGCTTCTTTCCAGTTTTGAACGGAAGATATTTCCTTTTTCACCATAGCCCTCTATGGGCTTCCAAATATCCCTTTGCCAAGTCCACAAGAACAGCCTTAGCGAAAGGCTTCTTGAAGGGAAAGATGTAACTCTGTGAGATGAATTAACAGAACACAGAGCAGTTTCTCAGAAAGCTTCTTTCCAGTTTTGAACGGAAGATATTTCCTTTTTCACCATAGCCCTCTATGGGCTTCCAAATATCCCTTTGCCAATTCCACAAGAACAGCCTTAGCGAAAGGCTTCTTGAAGGGAAAGATGTAACTCTGTGAGATGAATTAACAGAACACAGAGCAGTTTCTCAGAAAGCTTCTTTCCAGTTTTGAACGGAAGATATTTCCTTTTTCACCATAGCCCTCTATGGGCTTCCAAATATCCCTTTGCCAATTCCCCAAGAACAGCCTTAGCGAAAGGCTTCTTGAAGGGAAAGATGTAACTCTGTGAGATGAATTAACAGAACACAGAGCAGTTTCTCAGAAAGCTTCTTTCCAGTTTTGAACGGAAGATATTTCCTTTTTCACCATAGCCCTCTATGGGCTTCCAAATATCCCTTTGCCAAGTCCACAAGAACAGCCTTAGCGAAAGGCTTCTTGAAGGGAAAGATGTAACTCTGTGAGATGAATTAACAGAACACAGAGCAGTTTCTCTGAAAGCTTCTTTCCAGTTTTGAACGGAAGATATTTCCTTTTTCACCATAGCCCTGTATGGGCTTCCAAATATCCCTTTGCCAAGTCCACAAGAACAGCCTTAGCGAAAGGCTTCTTGAAGGGAAAGATGTAACTCTGTGAGATGAATTAACAGAACACAGAGCAGTTTCTCAGAAAGCTTCTTTCCAGTTTTGAACGGAAGATATTTCCTTTTTCACCATAGCCCTCTATGGGCTTCCAAATATCCCTTTGCCAAGTCCACAAGAACAGCCTTAGCGAAAGGCTTCTTGAAGGGAAAGATGTAACTCTGTGAGATGAATTAACAGAACACAGAGCAGTTTCTCAGAAAGCTTCTTTCCAGTTTTGAACGGAAGATATTTCCTTTTTCACCAGAGCCCTCTATGGGCTTCCAAATATCCCTTTGCCAATTCCACAAGAACAGCCTTAGCGAAAGGCTTCTTGAAGGGAAAGATGTAACTCTGTGAGATGAATTAACAGAACACAGAGCAGTTTCTCAGAAAGCTTCTTTCCAGTTTTGAACGGAAGATATTTCCTTTTTCACCATAGCCCTCTATGGGCTTCCAAATATCCCTTTGCCAATTCCACAAGAACAGCCTTAGCGAAAGGCTTCTTGAAGGGAAAGATGTAACTCTGTGAGATGAATTAACAGAACACAGAGCAGTTTCTCAGAAAGCTTCTTTCCAGTTTTGAACGGAAGATATTTCCTTTTTCACCATAGCCCTCTACGGGCTTCCAAATATCCCTTTGCCAATTCCACAAGAACAGCCTTAGCGAAAGGCTTCTTGAAGGGAAAGATGTAACTCTGTGAGATGAATTAACAGAACACAGAGCAGTTTGTCAGAAAGCTTCTTTCCAGTTTTGAACGGAAGATATTTCCTTTTTCACCATAGCCCTCTATGGGCTTCCAAATATCCCTTTGCCAAATCCACAAGAACAGCCTTAGCGAAAGGCTTCTTGAAGGGAAAGATGTAACTCTGTGAGATGAATTAACAGAACACAGAGCAGTTTCTCAGAAAGCTTCTTTCCAGTTTTGAACGGAAGATATTTCCTTTTTCACCATAGCCCTCTACGGGCTTCCAAATATCCCTTTGCCAATTCCACAAGAACAGCCTTAGCGAAAGGCTTCTTGAAGGGAAAGATGTAACTCCGTGAGATGAATTAACAGAACACAGAGCAGTTTCTCAGAAAGCTTCTTTCCAGTTTTGAACGGAAGATATTTCCTTTTTCACCATAGCCCTCTATGGGCTTCCAAATATCCCTTTGCCAAGTCCACAAGAACAGCCTTAGCGATAGGCTTCTTGAAGGGAAAGATGTAACTCTGTGAGATGAATTAACAGAACACAGAGCAGTTTCTCAGAAAGCTTCTTTCCAGTTTTGAACGGAAGATATTTCCTTTTTCACCATAGCCCTCTATGGGCTTCCAAATATCCCTTTGCCAATTCCACAAGAACAGCCTTAGCGAAAGGCTTCTGGAAGGGAAAGATGTAACTCTGTGAGATGAATTAACAGAACACAGAGCAGTTTCTCAGAAAGCTTCTTTCCAGTTTTGAACGGAAGATATTTCCTTTTTCACCATAGACCTCTATGGGCTTCCAAATATCCCTTTGCCAAGTCCACAAGAACAGCCTTAGCGAAAGGCTTCTTGAAGGGAAAGATGTAACTCTGTGAGATGAATTAACAGAACACAGAGCAGTTTCTCAGAAAGCTTCTTTCCAGTTTTGAACGGAAGATATTTCCTTTTTCACCATAGCCCTCTATGGGCTTCCAAATATCCCTTTGCCAATTCCACAAGAACAGCCTTAGCGAAAGGCTTCTTGAAGGGAAAGATGTAACTCTGTGAGATGAATTAACAGAACACAGAGCAGTTTCTCAGAAAGCTTCTTTCCAGTTTTGAACGGAAGATATTTCCTTTTTCACCATAGCCCTCTATGGGCTTCCAAATATCCCTTTGCCAATTCCACAAGAACACCCTTAGCGAAAGGCTTCTTGAAGGGAAAGATGTAACTCTGTGAGATGAATTAACAGAACACAGAGCAGTTTCTCAGAAAGCTTCTTTCCAGTTTTGAACGGAAGATATTTCCTTTTTCACCATAGCCCTCTATGGGCTTCCAAATATCCCTTTGCCAATTCCACAAGAACAGCCTTAGCGAAAGGCTTCTTGAAGGGAAAGATGTAACTCTGTGAGATGAATTAACAGAACACAGAGCAGTTTCTCAGAAAGCTTCTTTCCAGTTTTGAACGGAAGATATTTCCTTTTTCACCATAGCCCTCTATGGGCTTCCAAATATCCCTTTGCCAATTCCACAAGAACAGCCTTAGCGAAAGGCTTCTTGAAGGGAAAGATGTAACTCTGTGAGATGAATTAACAGAACACAGAGCAGTTTCTCAGAAAGCTTCTTTCCAGTTTTGAACGGAAGATATTTCCTTTTTCACCATAGCCCTCTATGGGCTTCCAAATATCCCTTTGCCAATTCCACAAGAACAGCCTTAGCGAAAGGCTTCTTGAAGGGAAAGATGTAACTCTGTGAGATGAATTAACAGAACACAGAGCAGTTTCTCAGAAAGCTTCTTTCCAGTTTTGAACGGAAGATATTTCCTTTTTCACCATAGCCCTCTATGGGCTTCCAAATATCCCTTTGCCAATTCCACAAGAACAGCCTTAGCGAAAGGCTTCTTGAAGGGAAAGATGTAACTCTGTGAGATGAATTAACAGAACACAGAGCAGTTTCTCAGAAAGCTTCTTTCCAGTTTTGAACGGAAGATATTTCCTTTTTCACCATAGCCCTCTATGGGCTTCCAAATATCCCTTTGCCAATTCCACAAGAACAGCCTTAGCGAAAGGCTTCTTGAAGGGAAAGATGTAACTCTGTGAGATGAATTAACAGAACACAGAGCAGTTTCTCAGAAAGCTTCTTTCCAGTTTTGAACGGAAGATATTTCCTTTTTCACCATAGCCCTCTATGGGCTTCCAAATATCCCTTTGCCAATTCCACAAGAACAGCCTTAGCGAAAGGCTTCTTGAAGGGAAAGATGTAACTCTGTGAGATGAATTAACAGAACACAGAGCAGTTTCTCAGAAAGCTTCTTTCCAGTTTTGAGCGGAAGATATTTCCTTTTTCACCATAGCCCTCTATGGGCTTCCAAATATCCCTTTGCCAATTCCACAAGAACAGCCTTAGCGAAAGGCTTCTTGAAGGGAAAGATGTAACTCTGTGAGATGAATTAACAGAACACAGAGCAGTTTCTCAGAAAGCTTCTTTCCAGTTTTGAACGGAAGATATTTCCTTTTTCACCATAGCCCTCTATGGGCTTCCAAATATCCCTTTGCCAATTCCACAAGAACAGCCTTAGCGAAAGGCTTCTTGAAGGGAAAGATGTAACTCTGTGAGATGAATTAACAGAACACAGAGCAGTTTCTCAGAAAGCTTCTTTCCAGTTTTGAACGGAAGATATTTCCTTTTTCACCATAGCCCTCTATGGGCTTCCAAATATCCCTTTGCCAATTCCACAAGAACAGCCTTAGCGAAAGGCTTCTTGAAGGGAAAGATGTAACTCTGTGAGATGAATTAACAGAACACAGAGCAGTTTCTCAGAAAGCTTCTTTCCAGTTTTGAACGGAAGATATTTCCTTTTTCACCATAGCCCTCTATGGGCTTCCAAATATCCCTTTGCCAATTCCACAAGAACAGCCTTAGCGAAAGGCTTCTTGAAGGGAAAGATGTAACTCTGTGAGATGAATTAACAGAACACAGAGCAGTTTCTCAGAAAGCTTCTTTCCAGTTTTGAACGGAAGATGTTTCCTTTTTCACCATAGCCCTCTATGGGCTTCCAAATATCCCTTTGCCAATTCCACAAGAACAGCCTTAGCGAAAGGCTTCTTGAAGGGAAAGATGTAACTCTGTGAGATGAATTAACAGAACACAGAGCAGTTTCTCAGAAAGCTTCTTTCCAGTTTTGAACGGAAGATATTTCCTTTTTCACCATAGCCCTCTATGGGCTTCCAAATATCCCTTTGCCAAGTCCACAAGAACAGCCTTAGCGAAAGGCTTCTTGAAGGGAAAGATGTAACTCTGTGAGATGAATTAACAGAACACAGAGCAGTTTCTCAGAAAGCTTCTTTCCAGTTTTGAACGGAAGATATTTCCTTTTTCACCATAGCCCTCTACGGGCTTCCAAATATCCCTTTGCCAAGTCCACAAGAACAGCCTTAGCGAAAGACTTCTTGAAGGGAAAGATGTAACTCTGTGAGATGAATTAACAGAACACAGAGCAGTTTCTCAGAAAGCTTCTTTCCAATTTTGAACGGAAGATATTTCCTTTTTCACCATAGCCCTCTATGGGCTTCCAAATATCCCTTTGCCAATTCCACAAGAACAGCCTAAGCGAAAGGCTTCTTGAAGGGAAAGATGTAACTCTGTGAGATGAATTAACAGAACACAGAGCAGTTTCTCAGAAAGCTTCTTTCCAGTTTTGAACGGAAGATATTTCCTTTTTCACCATAGCCCTCTATGGGCTTCCAAATATCCCTTTGCCAATTCCACAAGAACAGCCTTAGCGAAAGGTTTCTTGAAGGGAAAGATGTAACTCTGTGAGATGAACTAACAGAACACAGAGCAGTTTCTCAGAAAGCTTCTTTCCAGTTTTGAACGGAAGATATTTCCTTTTTCACCATAGCCCTCTACGGGCTTCCAAATATACCTTTGCCAATTCCACAAGAACAGCCTTAGCGAAAGGCTTCTTGAAGGGAAAGATGTAACTCTGTGAGATGAATTAACAGAACACAGAGCAGTTTCTCAGAAAGCTTCTTTCCAGTTTTGAACGGAAGATATTTCCTTTTTCACCATAGCCCTCTATGGGCTTCCAAATATCCCTTTGCCAATACCCCAAGAACAGCCTTAGCGAAAGGCTTCTTGAAGGGAAAGATGTAACTCTGTGAGATGAATTAACAGAACACAGAGCAGTTTCTCAGAAAGCTTCTTTCCAGTTTTGAACGGAAGATATTTCCTTTTTCACCATAGCCCTCTATGGGCTTCCAAATATCCCTTTGCCCATTCCACAAGAACAGCCTTAGCGAAAGGCTTCTGGAAGGGAAAGATGTAACTCTGTGAGATGAATTAACAGAACACAGAGCAGTTTCTCAGAAAGCTTCTTTCCAGTTTTGAACGGAAGATATTTCCTTTTTCACCATAGCCCTCTATGGGCTTCCAAATATCCCTTTGCCAATTCCACAAGAACAGCCTTAGCGAAAGGCTTCTTGAAGGGAAAGATGTAACTCTGTGAGATGAATTAACAGAACACAGAGCAGTTTCTCAGAAAGCTTCTTTCCAGTTTTGAACGGAAGATATTTCCTTTTTCACCATAGCCCTCTATGGGCTTCCAAATATCCCTTTGCCAATTCCACAAGAACAGCCTTAGCGAAAGGCTTCTTGAAGGGAAAGATGTAACTCTGTGAGATGAATTAAAAGAACACAGAGCAGTTTCTCAGAAAGCTTCTTTCCAGTTTTGAACGGAAGATATTTCCTTTTTCACCATAGCCCTCTATGGGCTTCCAAATATCCCTTTGCCAATTCCACAAGAACAGCCTTAGCGAAAGGCTTCTTGAAGGGAAAGATGTAACTCTGTGAGATGAATTAACAGAACACAGAGCAGTTTCTCAGAAAGCTTCTTTCCAGTTTTGAACGGAAGCTTTTCCTTTTTCACCATAGCCCTCTATGGGCTTCCAAATATCCCTTTGCCAATTCCACAAGAACAGCCATAGCGAAAGGCTTCTTGAAGGGAAAGATGTAACTCTGTGAGATGAATTAACAGAACACAGAGCAGTTTCTCAGAAAGCTTCTTTCCAGTTTTGAACGGAAGATATTTCCTTTTTCACCATAGCCCTCTATGGGCTTCCAAATATCCCTTTGCCAAGTCCACAAGAACAGCCTTAGCGAAAGGCTTCTTGAAGGGAAAGATGTAACTCTGTGAGATGAATTAACAGAACACAGAGCAGTTTCTCAGAAAGCTTCTTTCCAGTTTTGAACGGAAGATATTTCCTTTTTCACCATAGCCCTCTATGGGCTTCCAAATATCCCTTTGCCAATTCCACAAGAACAGCCTTAGCGAAAGGCTTCTTGAAGGGAAAGATGTAACTCTGTGAGATGAATTAACAGAACACAGAGCAGTTTCTCAGAAAGCTTCTTTCCAGTTTTGAACGGAAGATATTTCCTTTTTCACCATAGCCCTCTATGGGCTTCCAAATATCCCTTTGCCAATTCCACAAGAACAGCCTTAGCGAAAGGCTTCTTGAAGGGAAAGATGTAACTCTGTGAGATGAATTAACAGAACACAGAACAGTTTCTCAGAAAGCTTCTTTCCAGTTTTGAACGGAAGATATTTCCTTTTTCACCATAGCCCTCTATGGGCTTCCAAATATCCCTTTGCCAATTCCACAAGAACAGCCTTAGCGAAAGGCTTCTTGAAGGGAAAGATGTAACTCTGTGAGATGAATTAACAGAACACAGAGCAGTTTCTCAGAAAGCTTCTTTCCAGTTTTGAACGGAAGATATTTCCTTTTTCACCATAGCCCTCTATGGGCTTCCAAATATCCCTTTGCCAATTCCACAAGAACAGCCTTAGCGAAAGGCTTCTTGAAGGGAAAGATGTAACTCTGTGAGATGAATTAACAGAACACAGAGCAGTTTCTCAGAAAGCTTCTTTCCAGTTTTGAACGGAAGATATTTCCTTTTTCACCATAGCCCTCTATGGGCTTCCAAATATCCCTTTGCCAATTCCACAAGAACAGCCTTAGCGAAAGGCTTCTTGAAGGGAAAGATGTAACTCTGTGAGATGAATTAACAGAACACAGAGCAGTTTCTCAGAAAGCTTCTTTCCAGTTTTGAACGGAAGATATTTCCTTTTTCACCATAGCCCTCTATGGGCTTCCAAATATCCCTTTGCCAATTCCACAAGAACAGCCTTAGCGAAAGGCTTCTTGAAGGGAAAGATGTAACTCTGTGAGATGAATTAACAGAACACAGAGCAGTTTCTCAGAAAGCTTCTTTCCAGTTTTGAACGGAAGATATTTCCTTTTTCACCATAGCCCTCTATGGGCTTCCAAATATCCCTTTGCCAATTCCACAAGAACAGCCTTAGCGAAAGGCTTCTTGAAGGGAAAGATGTAACTCTGTGAGATGAATTAACAGAACACAGAGCAGTTTCTCAGAAAGCTTCTTTCCAGTTTTGAACGGAAGATATTTCCTTTTTCACCATAGCCCTCTATGGGCTTCCAAATATCCCTTTGCCAATTCCACAAGAACAGCCTTAGCGAAAGGCTTCTTGAAGGGAAAGATGTAACTCTGTGAGATGAATTAACAGAACACAGAGCAGTTTCTCAGAAAGCTTCTTTCCAGTTTTGAACGGAAGATATTTCCTTTTTCACCATAGCCCTCTATGGGCTTCCAAATATCCCTTTGCCAATTCCACAAGAACAGCCTTAGCGAAAGGCTTCTTGAAGGGAAAGATGTAACTCTGTGAGATGAATTAACAGAACACAGAGCAGTTTCTCAGAAAGCTTCTTTCCAGTTTTGAACGGAAGATATTTCCTTTTTCACCATAGCCCTCTATGGGCTTCCAAATATCCCTTTGCCAATTCCACAAGAACAGCCTTAGCGAAAGGCTTCTTGAAGGGAAAGATGTAACTCTGTGAGATGAATTAACAGAACACAGAGCAGTTTCTCAGAAAGCTTCTTTCCAGTTTTGAGCGGAAGATATTTCCTTTTTCACCATAGCCCTCTATGGGCTTCCAAATATCCCTTTGCCAATTCCACAAGAACAGCCTTAGCGAAAGGCTTCTTGAAGGGAAAGATGTAACTCTGTGAGATGAATTAACAGAACACAGAGCAGTTTCTCAGAAAGCTTCTTTCCAGTTTTGAACGGAAGATATTTCCTTTTTCACCATAGCCCTCTATGGGCTTCCAAATATCCCTTTGCCAATTCCACAAGAACAGCCTTAGCGAAAGGCTTCTTGAAGGGAAAGATGTAACTCTGTGAGATGAATTAACAGAACACAGAGCAGTTTCTCAGAAAGCTTCTTTCCAGTTTTGAACGGAAGATATTTCCTTTTTCACCATAGCCCTCTATGGGCTTCCAAATATCCCTTTGCCAATTCCACAAGAACAGCCTTAGCGAAAGGCTTCTTGAAGGGAAAGATGTAACTCTGTGAGATGAATTAACAGAACACAGAGCAGTTTCTCAGAAAGCTTCTTTCCAGTTTTGAACGGAAGATATTTCCTTTTTCACCATAGCCCTCTATGGGCTTCCAAATATCCCTTTGCCAATTCCACAAGAACAGCCTTAGCGAAAGGCTTCTTGAAGGGAAAGATGTAACTCTGTGAGATGAATTAACAGAACACAGAGCAGTTTCTCAGAAAGCTTCTTTCCAGTTTTGAACGGAAGATATTTCCTTTTTCACCATAGCCCTCTATGGGCTTCCAAATATCCCTTTGCCAATTCCACAAGAACAGCCTTAGCGAAAGGCTTCTTGAAGGGAAAGATGTAACTCTGTGAGATGAATTAACAGAACACAGAGCAGTTTCTCAGAAAGCTTCTTTCCAGTTTTGAACGGAAGATATTTCCTTTTTCACCATAGCCCTCTATGGGCTTCCAAATATCCCTTTGCCAAGTCCACAAGAACAGCCTTAGCGAAAGGCTTCTTGAAGGGAAAGATGTAACTCTGTGAGATGAATTAACAGAACACAGAGCAGTTTCTCAGAAAGCTTCTTTCCAGTTTTGAACGGAAGATATTTCCTTTTTCACCATAGCCCTCTACGGGCTTCCAAATATCCCTTTGCCAAGTCCACAAGAACAGCCTTAGCGAAAGGCTTCTTGAAGGGAAAGATGTAACTCTGTGAGATGAATTAACAGAACACAGAGCAGTTTCTCAGAAAGCTTCTTTCCAATTTTGAACGGAAGATATTTCCTTTTTCACCATAGCCCTCTATGGGCTTCCAAATATCCCTTTGCCAATTCCACAAGAACAGCCTAAGCGAAAGGCTTCTTGAAGGGAAAGATGTAACTCTGTGAGATGAATTAACAGAACACAGAGCAGTTTCTCAGAAAGCTTCTTTCCAGTTTTGAACGGAAGATATTTCCTTTTTCACCATAGCCCTCTATGGGCTTCCAAATATCCCTTTGCCAATTCCACAAGAACAGCCTTAGCGAAAGGTTTCTTGAAGGGAAAGATGTAACTCTGTGAGATGAACTAACAGAACACAGAGCAGTTTCTCAGAAAGCTTCTTTCCAGTTTTGAACGGAAGATATTTCCTTTTTCACCATAGCCCTCTACGGGCTTCCAAATATCCCTTTGCCAATTCCACAAGAACAGCCTTAGCGAAAGGCTTCTTGAAGGGAAAGATGTAACTCTGTGAGATGAATTAACAGAACACAGAGCAGTTTCTCAGAAAGCTTCTTTCCAGTTTTGAACGGAAGATATTTCCTTTTTCACCATAGCCCTCTATGGGCTTCCAAATATCCCTTTGCCAAGTCCACAAGAACAGCCTTAGCGAAAGGCTTCTTGAAGGGAAAGATGTAACTCTG
This sequence comes from Chlorocebus sabaeus, assembly GCF_047675955.1. Taxonomy (NCBI): domain Eukaryota; kingdom Metazoa; phylum Chordata; class Mammalia; order Primates; family Cercopithecidae; genus Chlorocebus; species Chlorocebus sabaeus. Next base: position 40,660 of record NW_027328033.1, on the reverse strand, counting down.
TGAGATGAATTAACAGAACACAGAGCAGTTTCTCAGAAAGCTTCTTTCCAGTTTTGAACGGAAGATATTTCCTTTTTCACCATAGCCCTCTATGGGCTTCCAAATATCCCTTTGCCAATTCCACAAGAACAGCCTTAGCGAAAGGCTTCTTGAAGGCAAAGATGTAACTCTGTGAGATGAATTAACAGAACACAGAGCAGTTTCTCAGAAAGCTTCTTTCCAGTTTTGAACGGAAGATATTTCCTTTTTCACCATAGCCCTCTATGGGCTTCCAAATATCCCTTTGCCAAGTCCACAAGAACAGCCTTAGCGAAAGGCTTCTTGAAGGGAAAGATGTAACTCTGTGAGATGAATTAACAGAACACAGAGCAGTTTCTCAGAAAGCTTCTTTCCAGTTTTGAACGGAAGATATTTCCTTTTTCACCATAGCCCTCTATGGGCTTCCAAATATCCCTTTGCCAATTCCCCAAGAACAGCCTTAGCGAAAGGCTTCTTGAAGGGAAAGATGTAACTCTGTGAGATGAATTAACAGAACACAGAGCAGTTTCTCAGAAAGCTTCTTTCCAGTTTTGAATGGAAGATATTTCCTTTTTCACCATAGCCCTCTATGGGCTTCCAAATATCCCTTTGCCCATTCCACAAGAACAGCCTTAGCGAAAGGCTTCTGGAAGGGAAAGATGTAACTCTGTGAGATGAATTAACAGAACACAGAGCAGTTTCTCAGAAAGCTTCTTTCCAGTTTTGAACGGAAGATATTTCCTTTTTCACCATAGCCCTCTATGGGCTTCCAAATATCCCTTTGCCAATTCCACAAGAACAGCCTTAGCGAAAGGCTTCTTGAAGGGAAAGATGTAACTCTGTGAGATGAATTAACAGAACACAGAGCAGTTTCTCAGAAAGCTTCTTTCCAGTTTTGAACGGAAGATATTTCCTTTTTCACCATAGCCCTCTATGGGCTTCCAAATATCCCTTTGCCAATTCCACAAGAACAGCCTTAGCGAAAGGCTTCTTGAAGGGAAAGATGTAACTCTGTGAGATGAATTAAAAGAACACAGAGCAGTTTCTCAGAAAGCTTCTTTCCAGTTTTGAACGGAAGATATTTCCTTTTTCACCATAGCCCTCTATGGGCTTCCAAATATCCCTTTGCCAATTCCACAAGAACAGCCTTAGCGAAAGGCTTCTTGAAGGGAAAGATGTAACTCTGTGAGATGAATTAACAGAACACAGAGCAGTTTCTCAGAAAGCTTCTTTCCAGTTTTGAACGGAAGCTTTTCCTTTTTCACCATAGCCCTCTATGGGCTTCCAAATATCCCTTTGCCAATTCCACAAGAACAGCCATAGCGAAAGGCTTCTTGAAGGGAAAGATGTAACTCTGTGAGATGAATTAACAGAACACAGAGCAGTTTCTCAGAAAGCTTCTTTCCAGTTTTGAACGGAAGATATTTCCTTTTTCACCATAGCCCTCTATGGGCTTCCAAATATCCCTTTGCCAAGTCCACAAGAACAGCCTTAGCGAAAGGCTTCTTGAAGGGAAAGATGTAACTCTGTGAGATGAATTAACAGAACACAGAGCAGTTTCTCAGAAAGCTTCTTTCCAGTTTTGAACGGAAGATATTTCCTTTTTCACCATAGCCCTCTACGGGCTTCCAAATATCCCTTTGCCAAGTCCACAAGAACAGCCTTAGCGAAAGGCTTCTTGAAGGGAAAGATGTAACTCTGTGAGATGAATTAACAGAACACAGAGCAGTTTCTCAGAAAGCTTCTTTCCAGTTTTGAACGGAAGATATTTCCTTTTTCACCATAGCCCTCTATGGGCTTCCAAATATCCCTTTGCCAATTCCACAAGAACAGCCTAAGCGAAAGGCTTCTTGAAGGGAAAGATGTAACTCTGTGAGATGAATTAACAGAACACAGAGCAGTTTCTCAGAAAGCTTCTTTCCAGTTTTGAACGGAAGATATTTCCTTTTTCACCATAGCCCTCTATGGGCTTCCAAATATCCCTTTGCCAATTCCACAAGAACAGCCTTAGCGAAAGGCTTCTTGAAGGGAAAGATGTAACTCTGTGAGATGAATTAACAGAACACAGAGCAGTTTCTCAGAAAGCTTCTTTCCAGTTTTGAACGGAAGATATTTCCTTTTTCACCATAGCCCTCTACGGGCTTCCAAATATCCCTTTGCCAATTCCACAAGAACAGCCTTAGCGAAAGGCTTCTTGAAGGGAAAGATGTAACTCTGTGAGATGAATTAACAGAACACAGAGCAGTTTCTCAGAAAGCTTCTTTCCAGTTTTGAACGGAAGATATTTCCTTTTTCACCAGAGCCCTCTATGGGCTTCCAAATATCCCTTTGCCAAGTCCACAAGAACAGCCTTAGCGAAAGGCTTCTTGAAGGGAAAGATGTAACTCTGTGAGATGAATTAACAGAACACAGAGCAGTTTCTCAGAAAGCTTCTTTCCAGTTTTGAACGGAAGATATTTCCTTTTTCACCATAGCCCTCTATGGGCTTCCAAATATCCCTTTGCCAATTCCACAAGAACAGCCTTAGCGAAAGGCTTCTTGAAGGGAAAGATGTAACTCTGTGAGATGAATTAACAGAACACAGAGCAGTTTCTCAGAAAGCTTCTTTCCAGTTTTGAACGGAAGATATTTCCTTTTTCACCATAGCCCTCTATGGGCTTCCAAATATCCCTTTGCCAATTCCACAAGAACAGCCTTAGCGAAAGGCTTCTTGAAGGGAAAGATGTAACTCTGTGAGATGAATTAACAGAACACAGAGCAGTTTCTCAGAAAGCTTCTTTCCAGTTTTGAACGGAAGATATTTCCTTTTTCACCATAGCCCTCTATGGGCTTCCAAATATCCCTTTGCCAATTCCACAAGAACAGCCTTAGCGAAAGGCTTCTGGAAGGGAAAGATGTAACTCTGTGAGATGAATTAACAGAACACAGAGCAGTTTCTCAGAAAGCTTCTTTCCAGTTTTGAACGGAAGATATTTCCTTTTTCACCATAGCCCTCTATGGGCTTCCAAATATCCCTTTGCCAATTCCACAAGAACAGCCTTAGCGAAAGGCTTCTTGAAGGGAAAGATGTAACTCTGTGAGATGAATTAACAGAACACAGAGCAGTTTCTCAGAAAGCTTCTTTCCAGTTTTGAACGGAAGATATTTCCTTTTTCACCATAGCCCTCTATGGGCTTCCAAATATCCCTTTGCCAATTCCACAAGAACAGCCTTAGCGAAAGGCTTCTTGAAGGGAAAGATGTAACTCTGTGAGATGAATTAACAGAACACAGAGCAGTTTCTCAGAAAGCTTCTTTCCAGTTTTGAACGGAAGATATTTCCTTTTTCACCATAGCCCTCTATGGGCTTCCAAATATCCCTTTGCCAATTCCACAAGAACAGCCTTAGCGAAAGGCTTCTTGAAGGGAAAGATGTAACTCTGTGAGATGAATTAACAGAACACAGAGCAGTTTCTCAGAAAGCTTCTTTCCAGTTTTGAACGGAAGATGTTTCCTTTTTCACCATAGCCCTCTAGGGGCTTCCAAATATCCCTTTGCCAATTCCACAAGAACAGCCTTAGCGAAAGGCTTCTTGAAGGGAAAGATGTAACTCTGTGAGATGAATTAACAGAACACAGAGCAGTTTCTCAGAAAGCTTCTTTCCAGTTTTGAACGGAAGATATTTCCTTTTTCACCATAGCCCTCTATGGGCTTCCAAATATCCCTTTGCCAAGTCCACAAGAACAGCCTTAGCGAAAGGCTTCTTGAAGGGAAAGATGTAACTCTGTGAGATGAATTAACAGAACACAGAGCAGTTTCTCAGAAAGCTTCTTTCCAGTTTTGAACGGAAGATATTTCCTTTTTCACCATAGCCCTCTACGGGCTTCCAAATATCCCTTTGCCAAGTCCACAAGAACAGCCTTAGCGAAAGGCTTCTTGAAGGGAAAGATGTAACTCTGTGAGATGAATTAACAGAACACAGAGCAGTTTCTCAGAAAGCTTCTTTCCAATTTTGAACGGAAGATATTTCCTTTTTCACCATAGCCCTCTATGGGCTTCCAAATATCCCTTTGCCAATTCCACAAGAACAGCCTAAGCGAAAGGCTTCTTGAAGGGAAAGATGTAACTCTGTGAGATGAATTAACAGAACACAGAGCAGTTTCTCAGAAAGCTTCTTTCCAGTTTTGAACGGAAGATATTTCCTTTTTCACCATAGCCCTCTATGGGCTTCCAAATATCCCTTTGCCAATTCCACAAGAACAGCCTTAGCGAAAGGTTTCTTGAAGGGAAAGATGTAACTCTGTGAGATGAACTAACAGAACACAGAGCAGTTTCTCAGAAAGCTTCTTTCCAGTTTTGAACGGAAGATATTTCCTTTTTCACCATAGCCCTCTACGGGCTTCCAAATATCCCTTTGCCAATTCCACAAGAACAGCCTTAGCGAAAGGCTTCTTGAAGGGAAAGATGTAACTCTGTGAGATGAATTAACAGAACACAGAGCAGTTTCTCAGAAAGCTTCTTTCCAGTTTTGAACGGAAGATATTTCCTTTTTCACCATAGCCCTCTATGGGCTTCCAAATATCCCTTTGCCAAGTCCACAAGAACAGCCTTAGCGAAAGGCTTCTTGAAGGGAAAGATGTAACTCTGTGAGATGAATTAACAGAACACAGAGCAGTTTCTCAGAAAGCTTCTTTCCAGTTTTGAACGGAAGATATTTCCTTTTTCACCATAGCCCTCTATGGGCTTCCAAATATCCCTTTGCCAATTCCACAAGAACAGCCTTAGCGAAAGGCTTCTTGAAGGCAAAGATGTAACTCTGTGAGATGAATTAACAGAACACAGAGCAGTTTCTCAGAAAGCTTCTTTCCAGTTTTGAACGGAAGATATTTCCTTTTTCACCATAGCCCTCTATGGGCTTCCAAATATCCCTTTGCCAAGTCCACAAGAACAGCCTTAGCGAAAGGCTTCTTGAAGGGAAAGATGTAACTCTGTGAGATGAATTAACAGAACACAGAGCAGTTTCTCAGAAAGCTTCTTTCCAGTTTTGAACGGAAGATATTTCCTTTTTCACCATAGCCCTCTATGGGCTTCCAAATATCCCTTTGCCAATTCCCCAAGAACAGCCTTAGCGAAAGGCTTCTTGAAGGGAAAGATGTAACTCTGTGAGATGAATTAACAGAACACAGAGCAGTTTCTCAGAAAGCTTCTTTCCAGTTTTGAATGGAAGATATTTCCTTTTTCACCATAGCCCTCTATGGGCTTCCAAATATCCCTTTGCCCATTCCACAAGAACAGCCTTAGCGAAAGGCTTCTGGAAGGGAAAGATGTAACTCTGTGAGATGAATTAACAGAACACAGAGCAGTTTCTCAGAAAGCTTCTTTCCAGTTTTGAACGGAAGATATTTCCTTTTTCACCATAGCCCTCTATGGGCTTCCAAATATCCCTTTGCCAATTCCACAAGAACAGCCTTAGCGAAAGGCTTCTTGAAGGGAAAGATGTAACTCTGTGAGATGAATTAACAGAACACAGAGCAGTTTCTCAGAAAGCTTCTTTCCAGTTTTGAACGGAAGATATTTCCTTTTTCACCATAGCCCTCTATGGGCTTCCAAATATCCCTTTGCCAATTCCACAAGAACAGCCTTAGCGAAAGGCTTCTTGAAGGGAAAGATGTAACTCTGTGAGATGAATTAAAAGAACACAGAGCAGTTTCTCAGAAAGCTTCTTTCCAGTTTTGAACGGAAGATATTTCCTTTTTCACCATAGCCCTCTATGGGCTTCCAAATATCCCTTTGCCAATTCCACAAGAACAGCCTTAGCGAAAGGCTTCTTGAAGGGAAAGATGTAACTCTGTGAGATGAATTAACAGAACACAGAGCAGTTTCTCAGAAAGCTTCTTTCCAGTTTTGAACGGAAGCTTTTCCTTTTTCACCATAGCCCTCTATGGGCTTCCAAATATCCCTTTGCCAATTCCACAAGAACAGCCATAGCGAAAGGCTTCTTGAAGGGAAAGATGTAACTCTGTGAGATGAATTAACAGAACACAGAGCAGTTTCTCAGAAAGCTTCTTTCCAGTTTTGAACGGAAGATATTTCCTTTTTCACCATAGCCCTCTATGGGCTTCCAAATATCCCTTTGCCAAGTCCACAAGAACAGCCTTAGCGAAAGGCTTCTTGAAGGGAAAGATGTAACTCTGTGAGATGAATTAACAGAACACAGAGCAGTTTCTCAGAAAGCTTCTTTCCAGTTTTGAACGGAAGATATTTCCTTTTTCACCATAGCCCTCTACGGGCTTCCAAATATCCCTTTGCCAAGTCCACAAGAACAGCCTTAGCGAAAGGCTTCTTGAAGGGAAAGATGTAACTCTGTGAGATGAATTAACAGAACACAGAGCAGTTTCTCAGAAAGCTTCTTTCCAGTTTTGAACGGAAGATATTTCCTTTTTCACCATAGCCCTCTATGGGCTTCCAAATATCCCTTTGCCAATTCCACAAGAACAGCCTAAGCGAAAGGCTTCTTGAAGGGAAAGATGTAACTCTGTGAGATGAATTAACAGAACACAGAGCAGTTTCTCAGAAAGCTTCTTTCCAGTTTTGAACGGAAGATATTTCCTTTTTCACCATAGCCCTCTATGGGCTTCCAAATATCCCTTTGCCAATTCCACAAGAACAGCCTTAGCGAAAGGCTTCTTGAAGGGAAAGATGTAACTCTGTGAGATGAATTAACAGAACACAGAGCAGTTTCTCAGAAAGCTTCTTTCCAGTTTTGAACGGAAGATATTTCCTTTTTCACCATAGCCCTCTACGGGCTTCCAAATATCCCTTTGCCAATTCCACAAGAACAGCCTTAGCGAAAGGCTTCTTGAAGGGAAAGATGTAACTCTGTGAGATGAATTAACAGAACACAGAGCAGTTTCTCAGAAAGCTTCTTTCCAGTTTTGAACGGAAGATATTTCCTTTTTCACCAGAGCCCTCTATGGGCTTCCAAATATCCCTTTGCCAAGTCCACAAGAACAGCCTTAGCGAAAGGCTTCTTGAAGGGAAAGATGTAACTCTGTGAGATGAATTAACAGAACACAGAGCAGTTTCTCAGAAAGCTTCTTTCCAGTTTTGAACGGAAGATATTTCCTTTTTCACCATAGCCCTCTATGGGCTTCCAAATATCCCTTTGCCAATTCCACAAGAACAGCCTTAGCGAAAGGCTTCTTGAAGGGAAAGATGTAACTCTGTGAGATGAATTAACAGAACACAGAGCAGTTTCTCAGAAAGCTTCTTTCCAGTTTTGAACGGAAGATATTTCCTTTTTCACCATAGCCCTCTATGGGCTTCCAAATATCCCTTTGCCAATTCCACAAGAACAGCCTTAGCGAAAGGCTTCTTGAAGGGAAAGATGTAACTCTGTGAGATGAATTAACAGAACACAGAGCAGTTTCTCAGAAAGCTTCTTTCCAGTTTTGAACGGAAGATATTTCCTTTTTCACCATAGCCCTCTATGGGCTTCCAAATATCCCTTTGCCAATTCCACAAGAACAGCCTTAGCGAAAGGCTTCTGGAAGGGAAAGATGTAACTCTGTGAGATGAATTAACAGAACACAGAGCAGTTTCTCAGAAAGCTTCTTTCCAGTTTTGAACGGAAGATATTTCCTTTTTCACCATAGCCCTCTATGGGCTTCCAAATATCCCTTTGCCAATTCCACAAGAACAGCCTTAGCGAAAGGCTTCTTGAAGGGAAAGATGTAACTCTGTGAGATGAATTAACAGAACACAGAGCAGTTTCTCAGAAAGCTTCTTTCCAGTTTTGAACGGAAGATATTTCCTTTTTCACCATAGCCCTCTATGGGCTTCCAAATATCCCTTTGCCAATTCCACAAGAACAGCCTTAGCGAAAGGCTTCTTGAAGGGAAAGATGTAACTCTGTGAGATGAATTAACAGAACACAGAGCAGTTTCTCAGAAAGCTTCTTTCCAGTTTTGAACGGAAGATATTTCCTTTTTCACCAGAGCCCTCTATGGGCTTCCAAATATCCCTTTGCCAATTCCACAAGAACAGCCTTAGCGAAAGGCTTCTTGAAGGGAAAGATGTAACTCTGTGAGATGAATTAACAGAACACAGAGCAGTTTCTCAGAAAGCTTCTTTCCAGTTTTGAACGGAAGATATTTCCTTTTTCACCATAGCCCTCTATGGGCTTCCAAATATCCCTTTGCCAATTCCACAAGAACAGCCTTAGCGAAAGGCTTCTTGAAGGGAAAGATGTAACTCTGTGAGATGAATTAACAGAACACAGAGCAGTTTCTCAGAAAGCTTCTTTCCAGTTTTGAACGGAAGATATTTCCTTTTTCACCATAGCCCTCTATGGGCTTCCAAATATCCCTTTGCCAATTCCACAAGAACAGCCTTAGCGAAAGGCTTCTTGAAGGGAAAGATGTAACTCTGTGAGATGAATTAACAGAACACAGAGCAGTTTCTCAGAAAGCTTCTTTCCAGTTTTGAACGGAAGATATTTCCTTTTTCACCATAGCCCTCTATGGGCTTCCAAATATCCCTTTGCCAATTCCACAAGAACAGCCTTAGCGAAAGGCTTCTTGAAGGGAAAGATGTAACTCTGTGAGATGAATTAACAGAACACAGAGCAGTTTCTCAGAAAGCTTCTTTCCAGTTTTGAACGGAAGATATTTCCTTTTTCACCATAGCCCTCTATGGGCTTCCAAATATCCCTTTGCCAATTCCACAAGAACAGCCTTAGCGAAAGGCTTCTTGAAGGGAAAGATGTAACTCTGTGAGATGAATTAACAGAACACAGAGCAGTTTCTCAGAAAGCTTCTTTCCAGTTTTGAACGGAAGATATTTCCTTTTTCACCATAGCCCTCTATGGGCTTCCAAATATCCCTTTGCCAATTCCACAAGAACAGCCTTAGCGAAAGGCTTCTTGAAGGGAAAGATGTAACTCTGTGAGATGAATTAACAGAACACAGAGCAGTTTCTCAGAAAGCTTCTTTCCAGTTTTGAACGGAAGATATTTCCTTTTTCACCATAGCCCTCTATGGGCTTCCAAATATCCCTTTGCCAATTCCACAAGAACAGCCTTAGCGAAAGGCTTCTTGAAGGGAAAGATGTAACTCTGTGAGATGAATTAACAGAACACAGAGCAGTTTCTCAGAAAGCTTCTTTCCAGTTTGAACGGAAGATATTTCCTTTTTCACCATAGCCCTCTATGGGCTTCCAAATATCCCTTTGCCAATTCCACAAGAACAGCCTTAGCGAAAGGCTTCTGGAAGGGAAAGATGTAACTCTGTGAGATGAATTAACAGAACACAGAGCAGTTTCTCAGAAAGCTTCTTTCCAGTTTTGAACGGAAGATATTTCCTTTTTCACCATAGCCCTCTATGGGCTTCCAAATATCCCTTTGCCAATTCCACAAGAACAGCCTTAGCGAAAGGCTTCTTGAAGGGAAAGATGTAACTCTGTGAGATGAATTAACAGAACACAGAGCAGTTTCTCAGAAAGCTTCTTTCCAGTTTTGAACGGAAGATATTTCCTTTTTCACCATAGCCCTCTATGGGCTTCCAAATATCCCTTTGCCAATTCCACAAGAACAGCCTTAGCGAAAGGCTTCTTGAAGGGAAAGATGTAACTCTGTGAGATGAATTAACAGAACACAGAGCAGTTTCTCAGAAAGCTTCTTTCCAGTTTTGAACGGAAGATATTTCCTTTTTCACCATAGCCCTCTATGGGCTTCCAAATATCCCTTTGCCAAGTCCACAAGAACAGCCTTAGCGAAAGGCTTCTTGAAGGGAAAGATGTAACTCTGTGAGATGAATTAACAGAACACAGAGCAGTTTCTCAGAAAGCTTCTTTCCAGTTTTGAACGGAAGATATTTCCTTTTTCACCATAGCCCTCTATGGGCTTCCAAATATCCCTTTGCCAATTCCACAAGAACAGCCTTAGCGAAAGGCTTCTTGAAGGGAAAGATGTAACTCTGTGAGATGAATTAACAGAACACAGAGCAGTTTCTCAGAAAGCTTCTTTCCAGTTTTGAACGGAAGATATTTCCTTTTTCACCATAGCCCTCTATGGGCTTCCAAATATCCCTTTGCCAATTCCACAAGAACAGCCTTAGCGAAAGGCTTCTTGAAGGGAAAGATGTAACTCGGTGAGATGAATTAACAGAACACAGAGCAGTTTCTCAGAAAGCTTCTTTCCAGTTTTGAACGGAAGATATTTCCTTTTTCACCATAGCCCTCTATGGGCTTCCAAATATCCCTTTGCCAATTCCACAAGAACAGCCTTAGCGAAAGGCTTCTTGAAGGGAAAGATGTAACTCTGTGAGATGAATTAACAGAACACAGAGCAGTTTCTCAGAAAGCTTCTTTCCAGTTTTGAACGGAAGATATTTCCTTTTTCACCATAGCCCTCTACGGGATTCCAAATATCCCTTTGCCAATTCCACAAGAACAGCCTTAGCGAAAGGCTTCTTGAAGGGAAAGATGTAACTCTGTGAGATGAATTAACAGAACACAGAGCAGTTTCTCAGAAAGCTTCTTTCCAGTTTTGAACGGAAGATATTTCCTTTTTCACCATAGCCCTCTACGGGCTTCCAAATATCCCTTTGCCAAGTCCACAAGAACAGCCTTAGCGAAAGGCTTCTTGAAGGGAAAGATGTAACTCTGTGAGATGAATTAACAGAACACAGAGCAGTTTCTCAGAAAGCTTCTTTCCAGTTTTGAACGGAAGATATTTCCTTTTTCACCATAGCCCTCTATGGGCTTCCAAATATCCCTTTGCCAATTCCACAAGAACAGCCTTAGCGAAAGGCTTCTTGAAGGGAAAGATGTAACTCCGTGAGATGAATTAACAGAACACAGAGCAGTTTCTCAGAAAGCTTCTTTCCAGTTTTGAACGGAAGATATTTCCTTTTTCACCATAGCCCTCTATGGGCTTCCAAATATCCCTTTGCCAAGTCCACAAGAACAGCCTTAGCGAAAGGCTTCTTGAAGGGAAAGATGTAACTCTGTGAGATGAATTAACAGAACACAGAGCAGTTTCTCAGAAAGCTTCTTTCCAGTTTTGAACGGAAGATATTTCCTTTTTCACCATAGCCCTCTATGGGCTTCCAAATATCCCTTTGCCAATTCCACAAGAACAGCCTTAGCGAAAGGCTTCTTGAAGGGAAAGATGTAACTCGGTGAGATGAATTAACAGAACACAGAGCAGTTTCTCAGAAAGCTTCTTTCCAGTTTTGAACGGAAGATATTTCCTTTTTCACCATAGCCCTCTATGGGCTTCCAAATATCCCTTTGCCAATTCCACAAGAACAGCCTTAGCGAAAGGCTTCTTGAAGGGAAAGATGTAACTCTGTGAGATGAATTAACAGAACACAGAGCAGTTTCTCAGAAAGCTTCTTTCCAGTTTTGAACGGAAGATATTTCCTTTTTCACCATAGCCCTCTACGGGCTTCCAAATATCCCTTTGCCAATTCCACAAGAACAGCCTTAGCGAAAGGCTTCTGGAAGGGAAAGATGTAACTCTGTGAGATGAATTAACAGAACACAGAGCAGTTTCTCAGAAAGCTTCTTTCCAGTTTTGAACGGAAGATATTTCCTTTTTCACCATAGCCCTCTACGGGCTTCCAAATATCCCTTTGCCAATTCCACAAGAACAGCCTTAGCGAAAGGCTTCTTGAAGGGAAAGATGTAACTCTGTGAGATGAATTAACAGAACACAGAGCAGTTTCTCAGAAAGCTTCTTTCCAGTTTTGAACGGAAGATATTTCCTTTTTCACCATAGCCCTCTATGGGCTTCCAAATATCCCTTTGCCAATTCCACAAGAACAGCCTTAGCGAAAGGCTTCTTGAAGGGAAAGATGTAACTCCGTGAGATGAATTAACAGAACACAGAGCAGTTTCTCAGAAAGCTTCTTTCCAGTTTTGAACGGAAGATATTTCCTTTTTCACCATAGCCCTCTATGGGCTTCCAAATATCCCTTTGCCAATTCCACAAGAACAGCCTTAGCGAAAGGCTTCTGGAAGGGAAAGATGTAACTCTGTGAGATGAATTAACAGAACACAGAGCAGTTTCTCAGAAAGCTTCTTTCCAGTTTTGAACGGAAGATATTTCCTTTTTCACCATAGCCCTCTATGGGCTTCCAAATATCCCTTTGCCAATTCCACAAGAACAGCCTTAGCGAAAGGCTTCTTGAAGGGAAAGATGTAACTCGGTGAGATGAATTAACAGAACACAGAGCAGTTTCTCAGAAAGCTTCTTTCCAGTTTTGAACGGAAGATATTTCCTTTTTCACCATAGCCCTCTATGGGCTTCCAAATATCCCTTTGCCAATTCCACAAGAACAGCCTTAGCGAAAGGCTTCTTGACGGGAAAGATGTAACTCTGTGAGATGAATTAACAGAACACAGAGCAGTTTCTCAGAAAGCTTCTTTCCAGTTTTGAACGGAAGATATTTCCTTTTTCACCATAGCCCTCTATGGGCTTCCAAATATCCCTTTGCCAATTCCACAAGAACAGCCTTAGCGAAAGGCTTCTTGAAGGGAAAGATGTAACTCTGTGAGATGAATTAACAGAACACAGAGCAGTTTCTCAGAAAGCTTCTTTCCAGTTTTGAACGGAAGATATTTCCTTTTTCACCATAGCCCTCTATGGGCTTCCAAATATCCCTTTGCCAATTCCACAAGAACAGCCTTAGCGAAAGGCTTCTTGAAGGGAAAGATGTAACTCTGTGAGATGAATTAACAGAACACAGAGCAGTTTCTCAGAAAGCTTCTTTCCAGTTTTGAACGGAAGATATTTCCTTTTTCACCATAGCCCTCTATGGGCTTCCAAATATCCCTTTGCCAATTCCACAAGAACAGCCTTAGCGAAAGGCTTCTGGAAGGGAAAGATGTAACTCTGTGAGATGAATTAACAGAACACAGAGCAGTTTCTCAGAAAGCTTCTTTCCAGTTTTGAGCGGAAGATATTTCCTTTTTCACCATAGCCCTCTATGGGCTTCCAAATATCCCTTTGCCAATTCCACAAGAACAGCCTTAGCGAAAGGCTTCTTGAAGGGAAAGATGTAACTCTGTGAGATGAATTAACAGAACACAGAGCAGTTTCTCAGAAAGCTTCTTTCCAGTTTTGAACGGAAGATATTTCCTTTTTCACCATAGCCCTCTATGGGCTTCCAAATATCCCTTTGCCAATTCCACAAGAACAGCCTTAGCGAAAGGCTTCTTGAAGGGAAAGATGTAACTCTGTGAGATGAATTAACAGAACACAGAGCAGTTTCTCAGAAAGCTTCTTTCCAGTTTTGAACGGAAGATATTTCCTTTTTCACCATAGCCCTCTATGGGCTTCCAAATATCCCTTTGCCAATTCCACAAGAACAGCCTTAGCGAAAGGCTTCTTGAAGGGAAAGATGTAACTCTGTGAGATGAATTAACAGAACACAGAGCAGTTTCTCAGAAAGCTTCTTTCCAGTTTTGAACGGAAGATATTTCCTTTTTCACCATAGCCCTCTATGGGCTTCCAAATATCCCTTTGCCAATTCCACAAGAACAGCCTTAGCGAAAGGCTTCTTGAAGGGAAAGATGTAACTCTGTGAGATGAATTAACAGAACACAGAGCAGTTTCTCAGAAAGCTTCTTTCCAGTTTTGAACGGAAGATATTTCCTTTTTCACCATAGCCCTCTATGGGCTTCCAAATATCCCTTTGCCAATTCCACAAGAACAGCCTTAGCGAAAGGCTTCTGGAAGGGAAAGATGTAACTCTGTGAGATGAATTAACAGAACACAGAGCAGTTTCTCAGAAAGCTTCTTTCCAGTTTTGAACGGAAGATATTTCCTTTTTCACCATAGCCCTCTATGGGCTTCCAAATATCCCTTTGCCAATTCCACAAGAACAGCCTTAGCGAAAGGCTTCTTGAAGGGAAAGATGTAACTCTGTGAGATGAATTAACAGAACACAGAGCAGTTTCTCAGAAAGCTTCTTTCCAGTTTTGAACGGAAGATATTTCCTTTTTCACCATAGCCCTCTATGGGCTTCCAAATATCCCTTTGCCAATTCCACAAGAACAGCCTTAGCGAAAGGCTTCTTGAAGGGAAAGATGTAACTCTGTGAGATGAATTAACAGAACACAGAGCAGTTTCTCAGAAAGCTTCTTTCCAGTTTTGAACGGAAGATATTTCCTTTTTCACCAGAGCCCTCTATGGGCTTCCAAATATCCCTTTGCCAATTCCACAAGAACAGCCTTAGCGAAAGGCTTCTTGAAGGGAAAGATGTAACTCTGTGAGATGAATTAACAGAACACAGAGCAGTTTCTCAGAAAGCTTCTTTCCAGTTTTGAACGGAAGATATTTCCTTTTTCACCATAGCCCTCTATGGGCTTCCAAATATCCCTTTGCCAATTCCACAAGAACAGCCTTAGCGAAAGGCTTCTTGAAGGGAAAGATGTAACTCGGTGAGATGAATTAACAGAACACAGAGCAGTTTCTCAGAAAGCTTCTTTCCAGTTTTGAACGGAAGATATTTCCTTTTTCACCATAGCCCTCTATGGGCTTCCAAATATCCCTTTGCCAATTCCACAAGAACAGCCTTAGCGAAAGGCTTCTTGAAGGGAAAGATGTAACTCTGTGAGATGAATTAACAGAACACAGAGCAGTTTCTCAGAAAGCTTCTTTCCAGTTTTGAACGGAAGATATTTCCTTTTTCACCATAGCCCTCTATGGGCTTCCAAATATCCCTTTGCCAATTCCACAAGAACAGCCTTAGCGAAAGGCTTCTTGAAGGGAAAGATGTAACTCTGTGAGATGAATTAACAGAACACAGAGCAGTTTCTCAGAAAGCTTCTTTCCAGTTTTGAACGGAAGATATTTCCTTTTTCACCATAGCCCTCTATGGGCTTCCAAATATCCCTTTGCCAATTCCACAAGAACAGCCTTAGCGAAAGGCTTCTTGAAGGGAAAGATGTAACTCTGTGAGATGAATTAACAGAACACAGAGCAGTTTCTCAGAAAGCTTCTTTCCAGTTTTGAACGGAAGATATTTCCTTTTTCACCATAGCCCTCTATGGGCTTCCAAATATCCCTTTGCCAAGTCCACAAGAACAGCCTTAGCGAAAGGCTTCTTGAAGGGAAAGATGTAACTCTGTGAGATGAATTAACAGAACACAGAGCAGTTTCGCAGAAAGCTTCTTTCCAGTTTTGAACGGAAGATATTTCCTTTTTCACCATAGCCCTCTATGGGCTTCCAAATATCCCTTTGCCAATTCCACAAGAACAGCCTTAGCGAAAGGCTTCTTGAAGGGAAAGATGTAACTCTGTGAGATGAATTAACAGAACACAGAGCAGTTTCTCAGAAAGCTTCTTTCCAGTTTTGAACGGAAGATATTTCCTTTTTCACCATAGCCCTCTATGGGCTTCCAAATATCCCTTTGCCAATTCCACAAGAACAGCCTTAGCGAAAGGCTTCTTGAAGGGAAAGATGTAACTCTGTGAGATGAATTAACAGAACACAGAGCAGTTTCTCAGAAAGCTTCTTTCCAGTTTTGAACGGAAGATATTTCCTTTTTCACCATAGCCCTCTACGGGCTTCCAAATATCCCTTTGCCAATTCCACAAGAACAGCCTTAGCGAAAGGCTTCTGGAAGGGAAAGATGTAACTCCGTGAGATGAATTAACAGAACACAGAGCAGTTTCTCAGAAAGCTTCTTTCCAGTTTTGAACGGAAGATATTTCCTTTTTCACCATAGCCCTCTACGGGCTTCCAAATATCCCTTTGCCAAGTCCACAAGAACAGCCTTAGCGAAAGGCTTCTTGAAGGGAAAGATGTAACTCTGTGAGATGAATTAACAGAACACAGAGCAGTTTCTCAGAAAGCTTCTTTCCAGTTTTGAACGGAAGATATTTCCTTTTTCACCATAGCCCTCTATGGGCTTCCAAATATCCCTTTGCCAATTCCACAAGAACAGCCTTAGCGAAAGGCTTCTTGAAGGGAAAGATGTAACTCTGTGAGATGAATTAACAGAACACAGAGCAGTTTCTCAGAAAGCTTCTTTCCAGTTTTGAACGGAAGATATTTCCTTTTTCACCATAGCCCTCTATGGGCTTCCAAATATCCCTTTGCCAAGTCCACAAGAACAGCCTTAGCGAAAGGCTTCTTGAAGGGAAAGATGTAACTCTGTGAGATGAATTAACAGAACACAGAGCAGTTTCTCAGAAAGCTTCTTTCCAGTTTTGAACGGAAGATATTTCCTTTTTCACCAGAGCCCTCTATGGGCTTCCAAATATCCCTTTGCCAATTCCACAAGAACAGCCTTAGCGAAAGGCTTCTTGAAGGGAAAGATGTAACTCTGTGAGATGAATTAACAGAACACAGAGCAGTTTCTCAGAAAGCTTCTTTCCAGTTTTGAACGGAAGATATTTCCTTTTTCACCATAGCCCTCTATGGGCTTCCAAATATCCCTTTGCCAATTCCACAAGAACAGCCTTAGCGAAAGGCTTCTTGAAGGGAAAGATGTAACTCTGTGAGATGAATTAACAGAACACAGAGCAGTTTCTCAGAAAGCTTCTTTCCAGTTTTGAACGGAAGATATTTCCTTTTTCACCATAGCCCTCTATGGGCTTCCAAATATCCCTTTGCCAATTCCACAAGAACAGCCTTAGCGAAAGGCTTCTGGAAGGGAAAGATGTAACTCTGTGAGATGAATTAACAGAACACAGAGCAGTTTCTCAGAAAGCTTCTTTCCAGTTTTGAACGGAAGATATTTCCTTTTTCACCATAGCCCTCTATGGGCTTCCAAATATCCCTTTGCCAATTCCACAAGAACAGCCTTAGCGAAAGGCTTCTTGAAGGGAAAGATGTAACTCTGTGAGATGAATTAACAGAACACAGAGCAGTTTCTCAGAAAGCTTCTTTCCAGTTTTGAACGGAAGATATTTCCTTTTTCACCATAGCCCTCTATGGGCTTCCAAATATCCCTTTGCCAATTCCACAAGAACAGCCTTAGCGAAAGGCTTCTTGAAGGGAAAGATGTAACTCTGTGAGATGAATTAACAGAACACAGAGCAGTTTCTCAGAAAGCTTCTTTCCAGTTTTGAACGGAAGATATTTCCTTTTTCACCATAGCCCTCTATGGGCTTCCAAATATCCCTTTGCCAATTCCACAAGAACAGCCTTAGCGAAAGGCTTCTTGAAGGGAAAGATGTAACTCTGTGAGATGAATTAACAGAACACAGAGCAGTTTCTCAGAAAGCTTCTTTCCAGTTTTGAACGGAAGATATTTCCTTTTTCACCAGAGCCCTCTATGGGCTTCCAAATATCCCTTTGCCAATTCCACAAGAACAGCCTTAGCGAAAGGCTTCTTGAAGGGAAAGATGTAACTCTGTGAGATGAATTAACAGAACACAGAGCAGTTTCTCAGAAAGCTTCTTTCCAGTTTTGAACGGAAGATATTTCCTTTTTCACCATAGCCCTCTACGGGCTTCCAAATATCCCTTTGCCAATTCCACAAGAACAGCCTTAGCGAAAGGCTTCTTGAAGGGAAAGATGTAACTCTGTGAGATGAATTAACAGAACACAGAGCAGTTTCTCAGAAAGCTTCTTTCCAGTTTTGAACGGAAGATATTTCCTTTTTCACCATAGCCCTCTATGGGCTTCCAAATATCCCTTTGCCAAGTCCACAAGAACAGCCTTAGCGAAAGGCTTCTTGAAGGGAAAGATGTAACTCTGTGAGATGAATTAACAGAACACAGAGCAGTTTCTCAGAAAGCTTCTTTCCAGTTTTGAGCGGAAGATATTTCCTTTTTCACCATAGCCCTCTATGGGCTTCCAAATATCCCTTTGCCAATTCCACAAGAACAGCCTTAGCGAAAGGCTTCTTGAAGGGAAAGATGTAACTCTGTGAGATGAATTAACAGAACACAGAGCAGTTTCTCAGAAAGCTTCTTTCCAGTTTTGAACGGAAGATATTTCCTTTTTCACCAGAGCCCTCTATGGGCTTCCAAATATCCCTTTGCCAATTCCCCAAGAACAGCCTTAGCGAAAGGCTTCTTGAAGGGAAAGATGTAACTCTGTGAGATGAATTAACAGAACACAGAGCAGTTTCTCAGAAAGCTTCTTTCCAGTTTTGAACGGAAGATATTTCCTTTTTCACCATAGCCCTCTATGGGCTTCCAAATATCCCTTTGCCAATTCCACAAGAACAGCCTTAGCGAAAGGCTTCTTGAAGGGAAAGATGAAACTCTGTGAGATGAATTAACAGAACACAGAGCAGTTTCTCAGAAAGCTTCTTTCCAGTTTTGAACGGAAGATATTTCCTTTTTCACCATAGCCCTCTACGGGATTCCAAATATCCCTTTGCCAATTCCACAAGAACAGCCTTAGCGAAAGGCTTCTTGAAGGGAAAGATGTAACTCTGTGAGATGAATTAACAGAACACAGAGCAGTTTCTCAGAAAGCTTCTTTCCAGTTTTGAACGGAAGATATTTCCTTTTTCACCATAGCCCTCTATGGGCTTCCAAATATCCCTTTGCCAATTCCACAAGAACAGCCTTAGCGAAAGGCTTCTTGAAGGGAAAGATGTAACTCTGTGAGATGAATTAACAGAACACAGAGCAGTTTCTCAGAAAGCTTCTTTCCAGTTTTGAACGGAAGATATTTCCTTTTTCACCATAGCCCTCTATGGGCTTCCAAATATCCCTTTGCCAATTCCACAAGAACAGCCTTAGCGAAAGGCTTCTTGAAGGGAAAGATGTAACTCTGTGAGATGAATTAACAGAACACAGAGCAGTTTCTCAGAAAGCTTCTTTCCAGTTTTGAACGGAAGATATTTCCTTTTTCACCATAGCCCTCTATGGGCTTCCAAATATCCCTTTGCCAAGTCCACAAGAACAGCCTTAGCGAAAGGCTTCTTGAAGGGAAAGATGAAACTCTGTGAGATGAATTAACAGAACACAGAGCAGTTTCTCAGAAAGCTTCTTTCCAGTTTTGAACGGAAGATATTTCCTTTTTCACCATAGCCCTCTACGGGATTCCAAATATCCCTTTGCCAATTCCACAAGAACAGCCTTAGCGAAAGGCTTCTTGAAGGGAAAGATGTAACTCTGTGAGATGAATTAACAGAACACAGAGCAGTTTCTCAGAAAGCTTCTTTCCAGTTTTGAACGGAAGATATTTCCTTTTTCACCATAGCCCTGTATGGGCTTCCAAATATCCCTTTGCCAATTCCACAAGAACAGCCTTAGCGAAAGGCTTCTTGAAGGGAAAGATGTAACTCTGTGAGATGAATTAACAGAACACAGAGCAGTTTCTCAGAAAGCTTCTTTCCAGTTTTGAACGGAAGATATTTCCTTTTTCACCATAGCCCTCTATGGGCTTCCAAATATCCCTTTGCCAATTCCACAAGAACAGCCTTAGCGAAAGGCTTCTTGAAGGGAAAGATGTAACTCTGTGAGATGAATTAACAGAACACAGAGCAGTTTCTCAGAAAGCTTCTTTCCAGTTTTGAACGGAAGATATTTCCTTTTTCACCATAGCCCTCTATGGGCTTCCAAATATCCCTTTGCCAATTCCACAAGAACAGCCTTAGCGAAAGGCTTCTTGAAGGGAAAGATGTAACTCTGTGAGATGAATTTACAGAACACAGAGCAGTTTCTCAGAAAGCTTCTTTCCAGTTTTGAACGGAAGATATTTCCTTTTTCACCAGAGCCCTCTATGGGCTTCCAAATATCCCTTTGCCAATTCCACAAGAACAGCCTTACCGAAAGGCTTCTTGAGGGGAAAGATGTAACTCTGTGAGATGAATTAACAGAACACAGAGCAGTTTCTCAGAAAGCTTCTTTCCAGTTTTGAACGGAAGATATTTCCTTTTTCACCATAGCCCTCTATGGGCTTCCAAATATCCCTTTGCCAAGTCCACAAGAACAGCCTTAGCGAAAGGCTTCTTGAAGGGAAAGATGAAACTCTGTGAGATGAATTAACAGAACACAGAGCAGTTTCTCAGAAAGCTTCTTTCCAGTTTTGAACGGAAGATATTTCCTTTTTCACCATAGCCCTCTACGGGATTCCAAATATCCCTTTGCCAATTCCACAAGAACAGCCTTAGCGAAAGGCTTCTTGAAGGGAAAGATGTAACTCTGTGAGATGAATTAACAGAACACAGAGCAGTTTCTCAGAAAGCTTCTTTCCAGTTTTGAACGGAAGATATTTCCTTTTTCACCATAGCCCTCTATGGGCTTCCAAATATCCCTTTGCCAATTCCACAAGAACAGCCTTAGCGAAAGGCTTCTTGAAGGGAAAGATGTAACTCTGTGAGATGAATTAACAGAACACAGAGCAGTTTCTCAGAAAGCTTCTTTCCAGTTTTGAACGGAAGATATTTCCTTTTTCACCATAGCCCTCTATGGGCTTCCAAATATCCCTTTGCCAATTCCACAAGAACAGCCTTAGCGAAAGGCTTCTTGAAGGGAAAGATGTAACTCTGTGAGATGAATTAACAGAACACAGAGCAGTTTCTCAGAAAGCTTCTTTCCAGTTTTGAACGGAAGATATTTCCTTTTTCACCATAGCCCTCTATGGGCTTCCAAATATCCCTTTGCCCATTCCACAAGAACAGCCTTAGCGAAAGGCTTCTTGAAGGGAAAGATGTAACTCTGTGAGATGAATTTACAGAACACAGAGCAGTTTCTCAGAAAGCTTCTTTCCAGTTTTGAACGGAAGATATTTCCTTTTTCACCAGAGCCCTCTATGGGCTTCCAAATATCCCTTTGCCAATTCCACAAGAACAGCCTTAGCGAAAGGCTTCTTGAAGGGAAAGATGTAACTCTGTGAGATGAATTAACAGAACACAGAGCAGTTTCTCAGAAAGCTTCTTTCCAGTTTTGAACGGAAGATATTTCCTTTTTCACCATAGCCCTCTATGGGCTTCCAAATATCCCTTTGCCAATTCCACAAGAACAGCCTTAGCGAAAGGCTTCTTGAAGGGAAAGATGTAACTCTGTGAGATGAATTAACAGAACACAGAGCAGTTTCTCAGAAAGCTTCTTTCCAGTGTTGAACGGAAGATATTTCCTTTTTCACCATAGCAATCTACGGGCTTCCAAATATCCCTTTGCCAATTCCACAAGAACAGCCTTAGCGAAAGGCTTCTTGAAGGGAAAGATGTAACTCTGTGAGATGAATTAACAGAACACAGAGCAGTTTCTCAGAAAGCTTCTTTCCAGTTTTGAACGGAAGATATTTCCTTTTTCACCATAGCCCTCTATGGGCTTCCAAATATCCCTTTGCCAATTCCACAAGAACAGCCTTAGCGAAAGGCTTCTTGAAGGGAAAGATGTAACTCTGTGAGATGAATTAACAGAACACAGAGCAGTTTCTCAGAAAGCTTCTTTCCAGTTTTGAACGGAAGATATTTCCTTTTTCACCATAGCCCTCTATGGGCTTCCAAATATCCCTTTGCCAATTCCACAAGAACAGCCTTAGCGAAAGGCTTCTGGAAGGGAAAGATGTAACTCTGTGAGATGAATTAACAGAACACAGAGCAGTTTCTCAGAAAGCTTCTTTCCAGTTTTGAACGGAAGATATTTCCTTTTTCACCATAGCCCTCTACGGGCTTCCAAATATCCCTTTGCCAATTCCACAAGAACAGCCTTAGCGAAAGGCTTCTTGAAGGGAAAGATGTAACTCTGTGAGATGAATTAACAGAACACAGAGCAGTTTCTCAGAAAGCTTCTTTCCAGTTTTGAACGGAAGATATTTCCTTTTTCACCATAGCCCTCTATGGGCTTCCAAATATCCCTTTGCCAATTCCACAAGAACAGCCTTAGCGAAAGGCTTCTTGAAGGGAAAGATGTAACTCTGTGAGATGAATTAACAGAACACAGAGCAGTTTCTCAGAAAGCTTCTTTCCAGTTTTGAACGGAAGATATTTCCTTTTTCACCATAGCCCTCTACGGGCTTCCAAATATCCCTTTGCCAATTCCACAAGAACAGCCTTAGCGAAAGGCTTCTTGAAGGGAAAGATGTAACTCTGTGAGGTGAATTAACAGAACACAGAGCAGTTTCTCAGAAAGCTTCTTTCCAGTTTTGAACGGAAGATATTTCCTTTTTCACCATAGCCCTCTATGGGCTTCCAAATATCCCTTTGCCAATTCCACAAGAACAGCCTTAGCGAAAGGCTTCTTGAAGGGAAAGATGTAACTCTGTGAGATGAATTAACAGAACACAGAGCAGTTTCTCAGAAAGCTTCTTTCCAGTTTTGAACGGAAGATATTTCCTTTTTCACCATAGCCCTCTATGGGCTTCCAAATATCCCTTTGCCAATTCCACAAGAACAGCCTTAGCGAAAGGCTTCTGGAAGGGAAAGATGTAACTCTGTGAGATGAATTAACAGAACACAGAGCAGTTTCTCAGAAAGCTTCTTTCCAGTTTTGAACGGAAGATATTTCCTTTTTCACCATAGCCCTCTACGGGCTTCCAAATATCCCTTTGCCAATTCCACAAGAACAGCCTTAGCGAAAGGCTTCTTGAAGGGAAAGATGTAACTCTGTGAGATGAATTAACAGAACACAGAGCAGTTTCTCAGAAAGCTTCTTTCCAGTTTTGAACGGAAGATATTTCCTTTTTCACCATAGCCCTCTATGGGCTTCCAAATATCCCTTTGCCAATTCCACAAGAACAGCCTTAGCGAAAGGCTTCTTGAAGGGAAAGATGTAACTCTGTGAGATGAATTAACAGAACACAGAGCAGTTTCTCAGAAAGCTTCTTTCCAGTTTTGAACGGAAGATATTTCCTTTTTCACCATAGCCCTCTATGGGCTTCCAAATATCCCTTTGCCAAGTCCACAAGAACAGCCTTAGCGAAAGGCTTCTTGAAGGGAAAGATGTAACTCTGTGAGATGAATTAACAGAACACAGAGCAGTTTCTCAGAAAGCTTCTTTCCAGTTTTGAACGGAAGATATTTCCTTTTTCACCATAGCCCTCTATGGGCTTCCAAATATCCCTTTGCCAATTCCACAAGAACAGCCTTAGCGAAAGGCTTCTTGAAGGGAAAGATGTAACTCTGTGAGATGAATTAACAGAACACAGAGCAGTTTCTCAGAAAGCTTCTTTCCAGTTTTGAACGGAAGATATTTCCTTTTTCACCATAGCCCTCTATGGGCTTCCAAATATCCCTTTGCCAATTCCACAAGAACAGCCTTAGCGAAAGGCTTCTTGAAGGGAAAGATGTAACTCTGTGAGATGAATTAACAGAACACAGAGCAGTTTCTCAGAAAGCTTCTTTCCAGTTTTGAACGGAAGATATTTCCTTTTTCACCATAGCCCTCTATGGGCTTCCAAATATCCCTTTGCCAATTCCACAAGAACAGCCTTAGCGAAAGGCTTCTGGAAGGGAAAGATGTAACTCTGTGAGATGAATTAACAGAACACAGAGCAGTTTCTCAGAAAGCTTCTTTCCAGTTTTGAACGGAAGATATTTCCTTTTTCACCATAGCCCTCTATGGGCTTCCAAATATCCCTTTGCCAATTCCACAAGAACAGCCTTAGCGAAAGGCTTCTTGAAGGGAAAGATGTAACTCTGTGAGATGAATTAACAGAACACAGAGCAGTTTCTCAGAAAGCTTCTTTCCAGTTTTGAACGGAAGATATTTCCTTTTTCACCATAGCCCTCTATGGGCTTCCAAATATCCCTTTGCCAATTCCACAAGAACAGCCTTAGCGAAAGGCTTCTTGAAGGGAAAGATGTAACTGTGTGAGATGAATTAACAGAACACAGAGCAGTTTCTCAGAAAGCTTCTTTCCAGTTTTGAACGGAAGATATTTCCTTTTTCACCATAGCCCTCTATGGGCTTCCAAATATCCCTTTGCCAAGTCCACAAGAACAGCCTTAGCGAAAGGCTTCTTGAAGGGAAAGATGTAACTCTGTGAGATGAATTAACAGAACACAGAGCAGTTTCTCAGAAAGCTTCTTTCCAGTTTTGAACGGAAGATATTTCCTTTTTCACCATAGCCCTCTATGGGCTTCCAAATATCCCTTTGCCAATTCCACAAGAACAGCCTTAGCGAAAGGCTTCTTGAAGGGAAAGATGTAACTCTGTGAGATGAATTAACAGAACACAGAGCAGTTTCTCAGAAAGCTTCTTTCCAGTTTTGAACGGAAGATATTTCCTTTTTCACCATAGCCCTCTATGGGCTTCCAAATATCCCTTTGCCAATTCCACAAGAACAGCCTTAGCGAAAGGCTTCTTGAAGGGAAAGATGTAACTCTGTGAGATGAATTAACAGAACACAGAGCAGTTTCTCAGAAAGCTTCTTTCCAGTTTTGAACGGAAGATATTTCCTTTTTCACCATAGCCCTCTATGGGCTTCCAAATATCCCTTTGCCAATTCCACAAGAACAGCCTTAGCGAAAGGCTTTTTGAAGGGAAAGATGTAACTCTGTGAGATGAATTAACAGAACACAGAGCAGTTTCTCAGAAAGCTTCTTTCCAGTTTTGAACGGAAGATATTTCCTTTTTCACCATAGCCCTCTATGGGCTTCCAAATATCCCTTTGCCAATTCCACAAGAACAGCCTTAGCGAAAGGCTTCTTGAAGGGAAAGATGTAACTCTGTGAGATGAATTAACAGAACACAGAGCAGTTTCTCAGAAAGCTTCTTTCCAGTTTTGAACGGAAGATATTTCCTTTTTCACCATAGCCCTCTATGGGCTTCCAAATATCCCTTTGCCAATTCCACAAGAACAGCCTTAGCGAAAGGCTTCTTGAAGGGAAAGATGTAACTCTGTGAGATGAATTAACAGAACACAGAGCAGTTTCTCAGAAAGCTTCTTTCCAGTTTTGAACGGAAGATATTTCCTTTTTCACCATAGCCCTCTACGGGCTTCCAAATATCCCTTTGCCAATTCCACAAGAACAGCCTTAGCGAAAGGCTTCTTGAAGGGAAAGATGTAACTCTGTGAGATGAATTAACAGAACACAGAGCAGTTTCTCAGAAAGCTTCTTTCCAGTTTTGAACGGAAGATATTTCCTTTTTCACCATAGCCCTCTATGGGCTTCCAAATATCCCTTTGCCAATTCCACAAGAACAGCCTTAGCGAAAGGCTTCTTGAAGGGAAAGATGTAACTCTGTGAGATGAATTAACAGAACACAGAGCAGTTTCTCAGAAAGCTTCTTTCCAGTTTTGAACGGAAGATATTTCCTTTTTCACCATAGCCCTCTATGGGCTTCCAAATATCCCTTTGCCAAGTCCACAAGAACAGCCTTAGCGAAAGGCTTCTTGAAGGGAAAGATGTAACTCTGTGAGATGAATTAACAGAACACAGAGCAGTTTCTCAGAAAGCTTCTTTCCAGTTTTGAACGGAAGATATTTCCTTTTTCACCATAGCCCTCTATGGGCTTCCAAATATCCCTTTGCCAATTCCACAAGAACAGCCTTAGCGAAAGGCTTCTTGAAGGGAAAGATGTAACTCTGTGAGATGAATTAACAGAACACAGAGCAGTTTCTCAGAAAGCTTCTTTCCAGTTTTGAACGGAAGATATTTCCTTTTTCACCATAGCCCTCTATGGGCTTCCAAATATCCCTTTGCCAATTCCACAAGAACAGCCTTAGCGAAAGGCTTCTTGAAGGGAAAGATGTAACTCTGTGAGATGAATTAACAGAACACAGAGCAGTTTCTCAGAAAGCTTCTTTCCAGTTTTGAACGGAAGATATTTCCTTTTTCACCATAGCCCTCTATGGGCTTCCAAATATCCCTTTGCCAATTCCACAAGAACAGCCTTAGCGAAAGGCTTCTGGAAGGGAAAGATGTAACTCTGTGAGATGAATTAACAGAACACAGAGCAGTTTCTCAGAAAG
The DNA here is from genome assembly GCF_047675955.1 of Chlorocebus sabaeus. Taxonomy (NCBI): domain Eukaryota; kingdom Metazoa; phylum Chordata; class Mammalia; order Primates; family Cercopithecidae; genus Chlorocebus; species Chlorocebus sabaeus. Next base: position 14,823 of record NW_027328033.1, on the reverse strand, counting down.
CTTCTTTCCAGTTTTGAACGGAAGATATTTCCTTTTTCACCATAGCCCTCTATGGGCTTCCAAATATCCCTTTGCCAATTCCACAAGAACAGCCTTAGCGAAAGGCTTCTTGAAGGGAAAGATGTAACTCTGTGAGATGAATTAACAGAACACAGAGCAGTTTCTCAGAAAGCTTCTTTCCAGTTTTGAACGGAAGATATTTCCTTTTTCACCATAGCCCTCTATGGGCTTCCAAATATCCCTTTGCCAATTCCACAAGAACAGCCTTAGCGAAAGGCTTCTTGAAGGGAAAGATGTAACTGTGTGAGATGAATTAACAGAACACAGAGCAGTTTCTCAGAAAGCTTCTTTCCAGTTTTGAACGGAAGATATTTCCTTTTTCACCATAGCCCTCTATGGGCTTCCAAATATCCCTTTGCCAAGTCCACAAGAACAGCCTTAGCGAAAGGCTTCTTGAAGGGAAAGATGTAACTCTGTGAGATGAATTAACAGAACACAGAGCAGTTTCTCAGAAAGCTTCTTTCCAGTTTTGAACGGAAGATATTTCCTTTTTCACCATAGCCCTCTATGGGCTTCCAAATATCCCTTTGCCAATTCCACAAGAACAGCCTTAGCGAAAGGCTTCTTGAAGGGAAAGATGTAACTCTGTGAGATGAATTAACAGAACACAGAGCAGTTTCTCAGAAAGCTTCTTTCCAGTTTTGAACGGAAGATATTTCCTTTTTCACCATAGCCCTCTATGGGCTTCCAAATATCCCTTTGCCAATTCCACAAGAACAGCCTTAGCGAAAGGCTTCTTGAAGGGAAAGATGTAACTCTGTGAGATGAATTAACAGAACACAGAGCAGTTTCTCAGAAAGCTTCTTTCCAGTTTTGAACGGAAGATATTTCCTTTTTCACCATAGCCCTCTATGGGCTTCCAAATATCCCTTTGCCAATTCCACAAGAACAGCCTTAGCGAAAGGCTTCTTGAAGGGAAAGATGTAACTCTGTGAGATGAATTAACAGAACACAGAGCAGTTTCTCAGAAAGCTTCTTTCCAGTTTTGAACGGAAGATATTTCCTTTTTCACCATAGCCCTCTATGGGCTTCCAAATATCCCTTTGCCAATTCCACAAGAACAGCCTTAGCGAAAGGCTTCTTGAAGGGAAAGATGTAACTCTGTGAGATGAATTAACAGAACACAGAGCAGTTTCTCAGAAAGCTTCTTTCCAGTTTTGAACGGAAGATATTTCCTTTTTCACCATAGCCCTCTATGGGCTTCCAAATATCCCTTTGCCAATTCCACAAGAACAGCCTTAGCGAAAGGCTTCTTGAAGGGAAAGATGTAACTCTGTGAGATGAATTAACAGAACACAGAGCAGTTTCTCAGAAAGCTTCTTTCCAGTTTTGAACGGAAGATATTTCCTTTTTCACCATAGCCCTCTATGGGCTTCCAAATATCCCTTTGCCAATTCCACAAGAACAGCCTTAGCGAAAGGCTTCTTGAAGGGAAAGATGTAACTCTGTGAGATGAATTAACAGAACACAGAGCAGTTTCTCAGAAAGCTTCTTTCCAGTTTTGAACGGAAGATATTTCCTTTTTCACCATAGCCCTCTATGGGCTTCCAAATATCCCTTTGCCAATTCCACAAGAACAGCCTTAGCGAAAGGCTTCTTGAAGGGAAAGATGTAACTCTGTGAGATGAATTAACAGAACACAGAGCAGTTTCTCAGAAAGCTTCTTTCCAGTTTTGAACGGAAGATATTTCCTTTTTCACCATAGCCCTCTATGGGCTTCCAAATATCCCTTTGCCAATTCCACAAGAACAGCCTTAGCGAAAGGCTTCTTGAAGGGAAAGATGTAACTCTGTGAGATGAATTAACAGAACACAGAGCAGTTTCTCAGAAAGCTTCTTTCCAGTTTTGAACGGAAGATATTTCCTTTTTCACCATAGCCCTCTATGGGCTTCCAAATATCCCTTTGCCAATTCCACAAGAACAGCCTTAGCGAAAGGCTTCTTGAAGGGAAAGATGTAACTCTGTGAGATGAATTAACAGAACACAGAGCAGTTTCTCAGAAAGCTTCTTTCCAGTTTTGAACGGAAGATATTTCCTTTTTCACCATAGCCCTCTATGGGCTTCCAAATATCCCTTTGCCAAGTCCACAAGAACAGCCTTAGCGAAAGGCTTCTTGAAGGGAAAGATGTAACTCTGTGAGATGAATTAACAGAACACAGAGCAGTTTCTCAGAAAGCTTCTTTCCAGTTTTGAACGGAAGATATTTCCTTTTTCACCATAGCCCTCTATGGGCTTCCAAATATCCCTTTGCCAATTCCACAAGAACAGCCTTAGCGAAAGGCTTCTTGAAGGGAAAGATGTAACTCTGTGAGATGAATTAACAGAACACAGAGCAGTTTCTCAGAAAGCTTCTTTCCAGTTTTGAACGGAAGATATTTCCTTTTTCACCATAGCCCTCTATGGGCTTCCAAATATCCCTTTGCCAATTCCACAAGAACAGCCTTAGCGAAAGGCTTCTTGAAGGGAAAGATGTAACTCTGTGAGATGAATTAACAGAACACAGAGCAGTTTCTCAGAAAGCTTCTTTCCAGTTTTGAACGGAAGATATTTCCTTTTTCACCATAGCCCTCTATGGGCTTCCAAATATCCCTTTGCCAATTCCACAAGAACAGCCTTAGCGAAAGGCTTCTTGAAGGGAAAGATGTAACTCTGTGAGATGAATTAACAGAACACAGAGCAGTTTCTCAGAAAGCTTCTTTCCAGTTTTGAACGGAAGATATTTCCTTTTTCACCATAGCCCTCTACGGGATTCCAAATATCCCTTTGCCAATTCCACAAGAACAGCCTTAGCGAAAGGCTTCTTGAAGGGAAAGATGTAACTCTGTGAGATGAATTAACAGAACACAGAGCAGTTGCTCAGAAAGCTTCTTTCCAGTTTTGAACGGAAGATATTTCCTTTTTCACCATAGCCCTCTATGGGCTTCCAAATATCCCTTTGCCAATTCCACAAGAACAGCCTTAGCGAAAGGCTTCTTGAAGGGAAAGATGTAACTCTGTGAGATGAATTAACAGAACACAGAGCAGTTTCTCAGAAAGCTTCTTTCCAGTTTTGAACGGAAGATATTTCCTTTTTCACCATAGCCCTCTATGGGCTTCCAAATATCCCTTTGCCAATTCCACAAGAACAGCCTTAGCGAAAGGCTTCTTGAAGGGAAAGATGTAACTCTGTGAGATGAATTAACAGAACACAGAGCAGTTTCTCAGAAGGCTTCTTTCCAGTTTTGAACGGAAGATATTTCCTTTTTCACCATAGCCCTCTATGGGCTTCCAAATATCCCTTTGCCAATTCCACAAGAACAGCCTTAGCGAAAGGCTTCTTGAAGGGAAAGATGTAACTCTGTGAGATGAATTAACAGAACACAGAGCAGTTTCTCAGAAAGCTTCTTTCCAGTTTTGAACGGAAGATATTTCCTTTTTCACCATAGCCCTCTATGGGCTTCCAAATATCCCTTTGCCAATTCCACAAGAACAGCCTTAGCGAAAGGCTTCTTGAAGGGAAAGATGTAACTCTGTGAGATGAATTAACAGAACACAGAGCAGTTTCTCAGAAAGCTTCTTTCCAGTTTTGAACGGAAGATATTTCCTTTTTCACCATAGCCCTCTACGGGCTTCCAAATATCCCTTTGCCAATTCCACAAGAACAGCCTTAGCGAAAGGCTTCTTGAAGGGAAAGATGTAACTCTGTGAGATGAATTAACAGAACACAGAGCAGTTTCTCAGAAAGCTTCTTTCCAGTTTTGAACGGAAGATATTTCCTTTTTCACCATAGCCCTCTATGGGCTTCCAAATATCCCTTTGCCAAGTCCACAAGAACAGCCTTAGCGAAAGGCTTCTTGAAGGGAAAGATGTAACTCTGTGAGATGAATTAACAGAACACAGAGCAGTTTCTCAGAAAGCTTCTTTCCAGTTTTGAGCGGAAGATATTTCCTTTTTCACCATAGCCCTCTATGGGCTTCCAAATATCCCTTTGCCAATTCCACAAGAACAGCCTTAGCGAAAGGCTTCTTGAAGGGAAAGATGTAACTCTGTGAGATGAATTAACAGAACACAGAGCAGTTTCTCAGAAAGCTTCTTTCCAGTTTTGAACGGAAGATATTTCCTTTTTCACCATAGCCCTCTATGGGCTTCCAAATATCCCTTTGCCAATTCCACAAGAACAGCCTTAGCGAAAGGCTTCTTGAAGGGAAAGATGTAACTCTGTGAGATGAATTAACAGAACACAGAGCAGTTTCTCAGAAAGCTTCTTTCCAGTTTTGAACGGAAGATATTTCCTTTTTCACCATAGCCCTCTATGGGCTTCCAAATATCCCTTTGCCAATTCCCCAAGAACAGCCTTAGCGAAAGGCTTCTTGAAGGGAAAGATGTAACTCTGTGAGATGAATTAACAGAACACAGAGCAGTTTCTCAGAAAGCTTCTTTCCAGTTTTGAACGGAAGATATTTCCTTTTTCACCATAGCCCTCTATGGGCTTCCAAATATCCCTTTGCCAATTCCACAAGAACAGCCTTAGCGAAAGGCTTCTTGAAGGGAAAGATGTAACTCTGTGAGATGAATTAACAGAACACAGAGCAGTTTCTCAGAAAGCTTCTTTCCAGTTTTGAACGGAAGATATTTCCTTTTTCACCATAGCCCTCTATGGGCTTCCAAATATCCCTTTGCCAATTCCACAAGAACAGCCTTAGCGAAAGGCTTCTTGAAGGGAAAGATGTAACTCTGTGAGATGAATTAACAGAACACAGAGCAGTTTCTCAGAAAGCTTCTTTCCAGTTTTGAACGGAAGATATTTCCTTTTTCACCATATCCCTCTATGGGCTTCCAAATATCCCTTTGCCAATTCCACAAGAACAGCCTTAGCGAAAGGCTTCTTGAAGGGAAAGATGTAACTCTGTGAGATGAATTAACAGAACACAGAGCAGTTTCTCAGAAAGCTTCTTTCCAATTTTGAACGGAAGATATTTCCTTTTTCACCATAGCCCTCTACGGGCTTCCAAATATCCCTTTGCCAATTCCCCAAGAACAGCCTTAGCGAAAGGCTTCTTGAAGGGAAAGATGTAACTCTGTGAGATGAATTAACAGAACACAGAGCAGTTTCTCAGAAAGCTTCTTTCCAGTTTTGAACGGAAGATATTTCCTTTTTCACCATAGCCCTCTATGGGCTTCCAAATATCCCTTTGCCAAGTCCACAAGAACAGCCTTAGCGAAAGGCTTCTTGAAGGGAAAGATGTAACTCTGTGAGATGAATTAAAAGAACACAGAGCAGTTTCTCAGAAAGCTTCTTTCCAGTTTTGAACGGAAGATATTTCCTTTTTCACCATAGCCCTCTATGGGCTTCCAAATATCCCTTTGCCAATTCCCCAAGAACAGCCTAAGCGAAAGGCTTCTTGAAGGGAAAGATGTAACTCTGTGAGATGAATTAACAGAACACAGAGCAGTTTCTCAGAAAGCTTCTTTCCAGTTTTGAACGGAAGATATTTCCTTTTTCACCATAGCCCTCTATGGGCTTCCAAATATCCCTTTGCCAATTCCACAAGAACAGCCTTAGCGAAAGGCTTCTTGAAGGGAAAGATGTAACTCTGTGAGATGAATTAACAGAACACAGAGCAGTTTCTCAGAAAGCTTCTTTCCAGTTTTGAATGGAAGATATTTCCTTTTTCACCATAGCCCTCTATGGGCTTCCAAATATCCCTTTGCCAATTCCACAAGAACAGCCTTAGCGAAAGGCTTCTTGAAGGGAAAGATGTAACTCTGTGAGATGAATTAACAGAACACAGAGCAGTTTCTCAGAAAGCTTCTTTCCAGTTTTGAACGGAAGATATTTCCTTTTTCACCATAGCCCTCTATGGGCTTCCAAATATCCCTTTGCCAAGTCCACAAGAACAGCCTTAGCGAAAGGCTTCTTGAAGGGAAAGATGTAACTCTGTGAGATGAATTAAGGAACACAGAGCAGTTTCTCAGAAAGCTTCTTTCCAGTTTTGAACGGAAGATATTTCCTTTTTCACCATAGCCCTCTATGGGCTTCCAAATATCCCTTTGCCAATTCCACAAGAACACCCTTAGCGAAAGGCTTCTTGAAGGGAAAGATGTAACTCTGTGAGATGAATTAACAGAACACAGAGCAGTTTCTCAGAAAGCTTCTTTCCAGTTTTGAACGGAAGATATTTCCTTTTTCACCATAGCCCTCTATGGGCTTCCAAATATCCCTTTGCCAATTCCACAAGAACAGCCTTAGCGAAAGGCTTCTTGAAGGGAAAGATGTAACTCTGTGAGATGAATTAACAGAACACAGAGCAGTTTCTCAGAAAGCTTCTTTCCAGTTTTGAACGGAAGATATTTCCTTTTTCACCATAGCCCTCTACGGGCTTCCAAATATCCCTTTGCCAAGTCCACAAGAACAGCCTTAGCGAAAGGCTTCTTGAAGGGAAAGATGTAACTCTGTGAGATGAATTAACAGAACACAGAGCAGTTTCTCAGAAAGCTTCTTTCCAGTTTTGAGCGGAAGATATTTCCTTTTTCACCATAGCCCTCTATGGGCTTCCAAATATCCCTTTGCCAATTCCACAAGAACAGCCTTAGCGAAAGGCTTCTTGAAGGGAAAGATGTAACTCTGTGAGATGAATTAACAGAACACAGAGCAGTTTCTCAGAAAGCTTCTTTCCAGTTTTGAACGGAAGATATTTCCTTTTTCACCATAGCCCTCTATGGGCTTCCAAATATCCCTTTGCCAATTCCACAAGAACAGCCTTAGCGAAAGGCTTCTTGAAGGGAAAGATGTAACTCTGTGAGATGAATTAACAGAACACAGAGCAGTTTCTCAGAAAGCTTCTTTCCAGTTTTGAACGGAAGATATTTCCTTTTTCACCATAGCCCTCTATGGGCTTCCAAATATCCCTTTGCCAATTCCACAAGAACAGCCTTAGCGAAAGGCTTCTTGAAGGGAAAGATGTAACTCTGTGAGATGAATTAACAGAACACAGAGCAGTTTCTCAGAAAGCTTCTTTCCAGTTTTGAACGGAAGATATTTCCTTTTTCACCATAGCCCTCTACGGGATTCCAAATATCCCTTTGCCAATTCCACAAGAACAGCCTTAGCGAAAGGCTTCTTGAAGGGAAAGATGTAACTCTGTGAGATGAATTAACAGAACACAGAGCAGTTTCTCAGAAAGCTTCTTTCCAGTTTTGAACGGAAGATATTTCCTTTTTCACCATAGCCCTCTATGGGCTTCCAAATATCCCTTTGCCAATTCCACAAGAACAGCCTTAGCGAAAGGCTTCTTGAAGGGAAAGATGTAACTCTGTGAGATGAATTAACAGAACACAGAGCAGTTTCTCAGAAAGCTTCTTTCCAGTTTTGAACGGAAGATATTTCCTTTTTCACCATAGCCCTCTATGGGCTTCCAAATATCCCTTTGCCAAGTCAACAAGAACAGCCTTAGCGAAAGGCTTCTTGAAGGGAAAGATGTAACTCTGTGAGATGAATTAACAGAACACAGAGCAGTTTCTCAGAAAGCTTCTTTCCAGTTTTGAACGGAAGATATTTCCTTTTTCACCATAGCCCTCTATGGGCTTCCAAATATCCCTTTGCCAATTCCACAAGAACAGCCTTAGCGAAAGGCTTCTTGAAGGGAAAGATGTAACTCTGTGAGATGAATTAACAGAACACAGAGCAGTTTCTCAGAAAGCTTCTTTCCAGTTTTGAACGGAAGATATTTCCTTTTTCACCATAGCCCTCTATGGGCTTCCAAATATCCCTTTGCCAATTCCACAAGAACAGCCTTAGCGAAAGGCTTCTTGAAGGGAAAGATGTAACTCTGTGAGATGAATTAACAGAACACAGAGCAGTTTCTCAGAAAGCTTCTTTCCAGTTTTGAACGGAAGATATTTCCTTTTTCACCATAGCCCTCTATGGGCTTCCAAATATCCCTTTGCCAAGTCCACAAGAACAGCCTTAGCGAAAGGCTTCTTGAAGGGAAAGATGTAACTCTGTGAGATGAATTAACAGAACACAGAGCAGTTTCTCAGAAAGCTTCTTTCCAGTTTTGAGCGGAAGATATTTCCTTTTTCACCATAGCCCTCTAGGGGCTTCCAAATATCCCTTTGCCAATTCCACAAGAACAGCCTTAGCGAAAGGCTTCTTGAAGGGAAAGATGTAACTCTGTGAGATGAATTAACAGAACACAGAGCAGTTTCTCAGAAAGCTTCTTTCCAGTTTTGAACGGAAGATATTTCCTTTTTCACCATAGCCCTCTATGGGCTTCCAAATATCCCTTTGCCAATTCCACAAGAACAGCCTTAGCGAAAGGCTTCTTGAAGGGAAAGATGTAACTCTGTGAGATGAATTAACAGAACACAGAGCAGTTTCTCAGAAAGCTTCTTTCCAGTTTTGAACGGAAGATATTTCCTTTTTCACCATAGCCCTCTATGGGCTTCCAAATATCCCTTTGCCAATTCCACAAGAACAGCCTTAGCGAAAGGCTTCTTGAAGGGAAAGATGTAACTCTGTGAGATGAATTAACAGAACACAGAGCAGTTTCTCAGAAAGCTTCTTTCCAGTTTTGAACGGAAGATATTTCCTTTTTCACCATAGCCCTCTATGGGCTTCCAAATATCCCTTTGCCAATTCCACAAGAACAGCCTTAGCGAAAGGCTTCTTGAAGGGAAAGATGTAACTCTGTGAGATGAATTAACAGAACACAGAGCAGTTTCTCAGAAAGCTTCTTTCCAGTTTTGAACGGAAGATATTTCCTTTTTCACCATAGCCCTCTATGGGCTTCCAAATATCCCTTTGCCAATTCCACAAGAACAGCCTTAGCGAAAGGCTTCTTGAAGGGAAAGATGTAACTCTGTGAGATGAATTAACAGAACACAGAGCAGTTTCTCAGAAAGCTTCTTTCCAGTTTTGAACGGAAGATATTTCCTTTTTCACCATAGCCCTCTATGGGCTTCCAAATATCCCTTTGCCAATTCCACAAGAACAGCCTTAGCGAAAGGCTTCTTGAAGGGAAAGATGTAACTCTGTGAGATGAATTAACAGAACACAGAGCAGTTTCTCAGAAAGCTTCTTTCCAGTTTTGAACGGAAGATATTTCCTTTTTCACCATAGCCCTCTATGGGCTTCCAAATATCCCTTTGCCAATTCCACAAGAACAGCCTTAGCGAAAGGCTTCTGGAAGGGAAAGATGTAACTCTGTGAGATGAATTAACAGAACACAGAGCAGTTTCTCAGAAAGCTTCTTTCCAGTTTTGAACGGAAGATATTTCCTTTTTCACCATAGCCCTCTATGGGCTTCCAAATATCCCTTTGCCAATTCCACAAGAACAGCCTTAGCGAAAGGCTTCTGGAAGGGAAAGATGTAACTCTGTGAGATGAATTAACAGAACACAGAGCAGTTTCTCAGAAAGCTTCTTTCCAGTTTTGAACGGAAGATATTTCCTTTTTCACCATAGCCCTCTAGGGGCTTCCAAATATCCCTTTGCCAATTCCACAAGAACAGCCTTAGCGAAAGGCTTCTTGAAGGGAAAGATGTAACTCTGTGAGATGAATTAACAGAACACAGAGCAGTTTCTCAGAAAGCTTCTTTCCAGTTTTGAACGGAAGATATTTCCTTTTTCACCATAGCCCTCTATGGGCTTCCAAATATCCCTTTGCCAACTGCACAAGAACAGCCTTAGCGAAAGGCTTCTTGAAGGGAAAGATGTAACTCTGTGAGATGAATTAACAGAACACAGAGCAGTTTCTCAGAAAGCTTCTTTCCAGTTTTGAACGGAAGATATTTCCTTTTTCACCATAGCCCTCTATGGGCTTCCAAATATCCCTTTGCCAAGTCCACAAGAACAGCCTTAGCGAAAGGCTTCTTGAAGGGAAAGATGTAACTCTGTGAGATGAATTAACAGAACACAGAGCAGTTTCTCAGAAAGCTTCTTTCCAGTTTTGAACGGAAGATATTTCCTTTTTCACCATAGCCCTCTATGGGCTTCCAAATATCCCTTTGCCAATTCCACAAGAACACCCTTAGCGAAAGGCTTCTTGAAGGGAAAGATGTAACTCTGTGAGATGAATTAACAGAACACAGAGCAGTTTCTCAGAAAGTTTCTTTCCAGTTTTGAACGGAAGATATTTCCTTTTTCACCATAGCCCTCTATGGGCTTCCAAATATCCCTTTGCCAATTCCACAAGAACAGCCTTAGCGAAAGGCTTCTTGAAGGGAAAGATGTAACTCTGTGAGATGAATTAACAGAACACAGAGCAGTTTCTCAGAAAGCTTCTTTCCAGTTTTGAACGGAAGATATTTCCTTTTTCACCATAGCCCTCTAGGGGCTTCCAAATATCCCTTTGCCAAGTCCACAAGAACAGCCTTAGCGAAAGGCTTCTTGAAGGGAAAGATGTAACTCTGTGAGATGAATTAACAGAACACAGAGCAGTTTCTCAGAAAGCTTCTTTCCAGTTTTGAGCGGAAGATATTTCCTTTTTCACCATAGCCCTCTATGGGCTTCCAAATATCCCTTTGCCAATTCCACAAGAACAGCCTTAGCGAAAGGCTTCTTGAAGGGAAAGATGTAACTCTGTGAGATGAATTAACAGAACACAGAGCAGTTTCTCAGAAAGCTTCTTTCCAGTTTTGAACGGAAGATATTTCCTTTTTCACCATAGCCCTCTATGGGCTTCCAAATATCCCTTTGCCAATTCCACAAGAACAGCCTTAGCGAAAGGCTTCTTGAAGGGAAAGATGTAACTCTGTGAGATGAATTAACAGAACACAGAGCAGTTTCTCAGAAAGCTTCTTTCCAGTTTTGAACGGAAGATATTTCCTTTTTCACCATAGCCCTCTATGGGCTTCCAAATATCCCTTTGCCAATTCCACAAGAACAGCCTTAGCGAAAGGCTTCTTGAAGGGAAAGATGTAACTCTGTGAGATGAATTAACAGAACACAGAGCAGTTTCTCAGAAAGCTTCTTTCCAGTTTTGAACGGAAGATATTTCCTTTTTCACCATAGCCCTCTACGGGATTCCAAATATCCCTTTGCCAATTCCACAAGAACAGCCTTAGCGAAAGGCTTCTTGAAGGGAAAGATGTAACTCTGTGAGATGAATTAACAGAACACAGAGCAGTTTCTCAGAAAGCTTCTTTCCAGTTTTGAACGGAAGATATTTCCTTTTTCACCATAGCCCTCTATGGGCTTCCAAATATCCCTTTGCCAAGTCCACAAGAACAGCCTTAGCGAAAGGCTTCTTGAAGGGAAAGATGTAACTCTGTGAGATGAATTAACAGAACACAGAGCAGTTTCTCAGAAAGCTTCTTTCCAGTTTTGAACGGAAGATATTTCCTTTTTCACCATAGCCCTCTATGGGCTTCCAAATATCCCTTTGCCAAGTCCACAAGAACAGCCTTAGCGAAAGGCTTCTTGAAGGGAAAGATGTAACTCTGTGAGATGAATTAACAGAACACAGAGCAGTTTCTCAGAAAGCTTCTTTCCAGTTTTGAACGGAAGATATTTCCTTTTTCACCATAGCCCTCTATGGGCTTCCAAATATCCCTTTGCCAAGTCCACAAGAACAGCCTTAGCGAAAGGCTTCTTGAAGGGAAAGATGTAACTCTGTGAGATGAATTAACAGAACACAGAGCAGTTTCTCAGAAAGCTTCTTTCCAGTTTTGAACGGAAGATATTTCCTTTTTCACCATAGCCCTCTATGGGCTTCCAAATATCCCTTTGCCAATTCCACAAGAACAGCCTTAGCGAAAGGCTTCTTGAAGGGAAAGATGTAACTCTGTGAGATGAATTAACAGAACACAGAGCAGTTTCTCAGAAAGCTTCTTTCCAGTTTTGAACGGAAGATATTTCCTTTTTCACCATAGCCCTCTACGGGTTTCCAAATATCCCTTTGCCCATTCCACAAGAACAGCCTTAGCGAAAGGCTTCTTGAAGGGAAAGATGTAACTCTGTGAGATGAATTTACAGAACACAGAGCAGTTTCTCAGAAAGCTTCTTTCCAGTTTTGAACGGAAGATATTTCCTTTTTCACCATAGCCCTCTACGGGCTTCCAAATATCCCTTTGCCAATTCCACAAGAACAGCCTTAGCGAAAGGCTTCTTGAAGGGAAAGATGTAACTCTGTGAGATGAATTAACAGAACACAGAGCAGTTTCTCAGAAAGCTTCTTTCCAGTTTTGAACGGAAGATATTTCCTTTTTCACCATAGCCCTGTATGGGCTTCCAAATATCCCTTTGCCAATTCCACAAGAACAGCCTTAGCGAAAGGCTTCTTGAAGGGAAAGATGTAACTCTGTGAGATGAATTAACAGAACACAGAGCAGTTTCTCAGAAAGCTTCTTTCCAGTTTTGAACGGAAGATATTTCCTTTTTCACCATAGCCCTCTATGGGCTTCCAAATATCCCTTTGCCAATTCCACAAGAACAGCCTTAGCGAAAGGCTTCTTGAAGGGAAAGATGTAACTCTGTGAGATGAATTAACAGAACACAGAGCAGTTTCTCAGAAAGCTTCTTTCCAGTTTTGAACGGAAGATATTTCCTTTTTCACCATAGCCCTCTATGGGCTTCCAAATATCCCTTTGCCAATTCCACAAGAACAGCCTTAGCGAAAGGCTTCTTGAAGGGAAAGATGTAACTCTGTGAGATGAATTAACAGAACACAGAGCAGTTTCTCAGAAAGCTTCTTTCCAGTTTTGAACGGAAGATATTTCCTTTTTCACCATAGCCCTCTATGGGCTTCCAAATATCCCTTTGCCAATTCCACAAGAACAGCCTTAGCGAAAGGCTTCTTGAAGGGAAAGATGTAACTCTGTGAGATGAATTAACAGAACACAGAGCAGTTTCTCAGAAAGCTTCTTTCCAGTTTTGAACGGAAGATATTTCCTTTTTCACCATAGCCCTGTATGGGCTTCCAAATATCCCTTTGCCAATTCCACAAGAACAGCCTTAGCGAAAGGCTTCTTGAAGGGAAAGATGTAACTCTGTGAGATGAATTAACAGAACACAGAGCAGTTTCTCAGAAAGCTTCTTTCCAGTTTTGAACGGAAGATATTTCCTTTTTCACCATAGCCCTGTATGGGCTTCCAAATATCCCTTTGCCAATTCCACAAGAACAGCCTTAGCGAAAGGCTTCTTGAAGGGAAAGATGTAACTCTGTGAGATGAATTAACAGAACACAGAGCAGTTTCTCAGAAAGCTTCTTTCCAGTTTTGAACGGAAGATATTTCCTTTTTCACCATAGCCCTCTATGGGCTTCCAAATATCCCTTTGCCAATTCCACAAGAACAGCCTTAGCGAAAGGCTTCTTGAAGGGAAAGATGTAACTCTGTGAGATGAATTAACAGAACACAGAGCAGTTTCTCAGAAAGCTTCTTTCCAGTTTTGAACGGAAGATATTTCCTTTTTCACCATAGCCCTCTATGGGCTTCCAAATATCCCTTTGCCAATTCCACAAGAACAGCCTTAGCGAAAGGCTTCTTGAAGGGAAAGATGTAACTCTGTGAGATGAATTAACAGAACACAGAGCAGTTTCTCAGAAAGCTTCTTTCCAGTTTTGAACGGAAGATATTTCCTTTTTCACCATAGCCCTCTATGGGCTTCCAAATATCCCTTTGCCAATTCCACAAGAACAGCCTTAGCGAAAGGCTTCTTGAAGGGAAAGATGTAACTCTGTGAGATGAATTAACAGAACACAGAGCAGTTTCTCAGAAAGCTTCTTTCCAGTTTTGAACGGAAGATATTTCCTTTTTCACCATAGCCCTCTATGGGCTTCCAAATATCCCTTTGCCAATTCCACAAGAACAGCCTTAGCGAAAGGCTTCTTGAAGGGAAAGATGTAACTCTGTGAGATGAATTAACAGAACACAGAGCAGTTTCTCAGAAAGCTTCTTTCCAGTTTTGAACGGAAGATATTTCCTTTTTCACCATAGCCCTCTATGGGTTTCCAAATATCCCTTTGCCCATTCCACAAGAACAGCCTTAGCGAAAGGCTTCTTGAAGGGAAAGATGTAACTCTGTGAGATGAATTTACAGAACACAGAGCAGTTTCTCAGAAAGCTTCTTTCCAGTTTTGAACGGAAGATATTTCCTTTTTCACCATAGCCCTCTATGGGCTTCCAAATATCCCTTTGCCAATTCCACAAGAACACCCTTAGCGAAAGGCTTCTTGAAGGGAAAGATGTAACTCTGTGAGATGAATTAACAGAACACAGAGCAGTTTCTCAGAAAGTTTCTTTCCAGTTTTGAACGGAAGATATTTCCTTTTTCACCATAGCCCTCTATGGGCTTCCAAATATCCCTTTGCCAATTCCACAAGAACAGCCTTAGCGAAAGGCTTCTTGAAGGGAAAGATGTAACTCTGTGAGATGAATTAACAGAACACAGAGCAGTTTCTCAGAAAGCTTCTTTCCAGTTTTGAACGGAAGATATTTCCTTTTTCACCATAGCCCTCTATGGGCTTCCAAATATCCCTTTGCCAAGTCCACAAGAACAGCCTTAGCGAAAGGCTTCTTGAAGGGAAAGATGTAACTCTGTGAGATGAATTAACAGAACACAGAGCAGTTTCTCAGAAAGCTTCTTTCCAGTTTTGAGCGGAAGATATTTCCTTTTTCACCATAGCCCTCTATGGGCTTCCAAATATCCCTTTGCCAATTCCACAAGAACAGCCTTAGCGAAAGGCTTCTTGAAGGGAAAGATGTAACTCTGTGAGATGAATTAACAGAACACAGAGCAGTTTCTCAGAAAGCTTCTTTCCAGTTTTGAACGGAAGATATTTCC